>NC_139574.1:23217203-23469703 GCF_946808225.1 Silurus aristotelis | reverse complement strand
GGCTCTTTCTGAAAGACCAGCATGCCGTTTTCACCCTCTTTAAAACCCGGTGGCTGGTAGTCCTGTGGAGTCACTGCCACGGATGCAGAGATACAGCATTTAAACTTGTGAACTTAAGTTCCTGACCTGTATGTGCAAGGTTTTTTTTTTTTGCATATTTGTGGATTTGGATGAATGAGCAGGTGTACAAGCTGTGATTTACCATCATCATAGTAGGAGAGCTTCATGTTGAGGCACACACTATCTGGAAGTGGGCTGAGGTTCTGCATTAGTGTGTACAGTTTACGCACCAACAGAATACTTGCTTTCTTCATGTCGTTGCAGTCCATCTTAGTCACATTCTTCTGGCTTTTGCTGAAAATTATACACACAACATTTTTACGTAAGATCATCGGTTCCTCATTCTAAGGTCTTGGGCTCTATTTTCGTGATCAACTCAAACATTCGGTTCAGCTTTATGGCATGAATGAGTATTTTTGTGTCCATCACAAAAATGATGATGAGATGATGAGCTGTGTGGTTAGTGTGAATACATCACCAAAAAGATTGGTTAGTCTCTCATTTCCTTAAAAAAGTATTAACAATGGCTTAGCACTATGGCTTATTTTATAAGAAGAGTTGTAATTTTTATAAAAAAAATTTTAAAGCTTTTTCATAGTAACAATAATGACCTAGACCACATAACTTTGAAACATCAGCACAAGAACAAATCTACAGAATTGTATTCTCTTGTAAAGGTCCCTTCAAAAATAATGTAATTAAACTATTCAGCATAGGAAAGAACTTCTATAAAAGTAATTAGTAAAGAGCAATAAACGTCAATAATTGGTAGAAAACCTTTACTTTAAAATAAAGTTTTACTGAACATCCTGGAGAATCTCTGCTAGAGTTCGTTTGTCAAATTGGCCATACTTGGTTTTTTTATTTGCACACCCCGGAAGTCTTTATAAAAAAAATAAAAATAAAAATAAAAAAAAATGAATAAACAAATCCAAAATAATGCATCTTTATAGGGACCTCGGTGTGCAGTATTTCTATTTAAAGTTGATCCCATGAACTTCAGCCAGTTAACATGGAGGTTTTCTTTTGAAGTATTCCACTGAGTCACCTTTAACTCAAATATAAATATAAACAAAAATATTTGACCTGTAAATATAGAGTTGACTCCTTCTCGGCAAGTTTTAGTTTAACTATAAATAGCACTGCAGTAAATTTTCAACAGTTTTGCCAGCATGTCAGCATGGCTATACATTATTTTAGGAACTTTTGGAAATCAGCTGTGCCAAATAAAGTTCACACTCTAACATCCAAATCAGAAATGTGTGTATGATGGATTGGTTTCAAATTGAAGGTTCCGGGGTTTGGATTCACCAGGATCAAGCAATCACAGAAGATAAATGAATTAATGAAGCAAAGTTAATGCAAGACAATGCTTTTGTTTCACAGAGCAGAGTGAATTATACAGTGGAATTTGTGTTGTTGGTAATTTCGATCTTAATTGCTATGCGTAACCTGAGGTTTTTTACCAACATTCCTTATAAAGAAATAAATGGAACTATGTGTTTTTCCACTAGATAGCAATTGCATGGTAAAATGTATAATGCATATTCAACTCTCTTTACTCTTTGTTACAGGTAAACCTCAGTCTGTCTATGTACACTTAATGGACAAAAGATTGTGGAAACCTGACTAACTCCACTCTTCTGTGAAGCAGTAAATCCATTAGATGTTGGAGTGTGGTTGTGGGGATTTGTGCTCATTCAGTCACAAGGGAAGTAGTAAAGTCAGGTACTTTTATAAGGCGAGGAGGCCTGGGGTGCAGCCAGCGTTCCAATTCATCCCAAAGGTGTTCAATAGGGATGAGGTCAGATTAGGCCACGCAGGATTTTCCACTTCAACCCATGTCAACTATATCTTCATGGAGCTGGGTTTGTGCACAAGGCCATTGTTATAAAAACAGGTTTTGGTCTCCTAGTTCAAGTAAAGGAAAAACTATATGGTATTGTATACAAAGACATCCTATACAATTGTGTGCCTCCAGCTTTGCAGCAAGTGTTTCGAAAAATAAACACATATTGCTCGAAAAGTCAGGTGTCCCAATACTTTTGTCCATACAGTGAATATTCAGCAAAAGTGACCCGATACTGTAAACATCTGCCAGACCGGGTTAAAAAAATATGAGGCAGTACTTCAGCACATGCACTTATAGTATGTACAACAGTATTTATGTACAAAAGATATCAAGAGATAGAGCAGTAATACTTCAGCCCAACGATTAGGAACATGCTAGCATTACAGGATTATGCAGGAAGATGCATAAGTGTAGCGCACGCTTGTGTTAATAATGTTGGATTTTAGAAAAATGTTAGAACACTGTTGTGTCCTGCGGTCTGATTAAAATTGAAATGTAATACATTTCTATATGATTACCTTTCAAAATCGAGCCGAGGCCCCTTTTCAGTGTACTGAATCCTGAACTGGTAGCATTCTGTTACTTTCTGCAGCAAAAAAAATAAATGATTTAATGAAAACATCTAAAATATGGAAGCATAGAGCCTTCAGCGTAAACCAGAGCTCTCCCAATTACAATTAATAATTAATTAATCTATCAATCAATTAACTGACAGACAGAGAGACACATGCATATACCTACCATCATAAACAAAGAGGATTACCTACCTCTGGGTGTTCTGGATCAGAGTACATCTAAGAAAACATAATCAATGCCTTCTATTTATGATTAAACAACAAAAACTTCTAAACATCACCAGAGTAAAATTTAAAAAGAAATGTTAACCAATTATTCTGCCACATGTACTCACAGATAATAGAATCACACGGAGCTGTTGAAAATAAACATTGTTTAATGAAGCTGCAGTAATGTGCTTTTCAAAGTAGTAAAAGGCCAGTGTAGTGCACTACAGTCTCTAGATGAAGCTGACTTACGTATCTCTTCTGAAGAGCATCAAAGCATCCCTGCAACCTGCGCATGTGAGTCAGTAAGTGAATCAAAAGCATTAGTAAACACAGTGTTCCAGTAAGACACCATTACTTATAGAAATTAATTTCCACTGCTTGAGCATGTTAATATTGTGTGAGCATTTATTTAGTAAACAATTACATTTGCTGGTATGTCTAAATAAGAGATGCCCAAACCAGGGCCTGTGATCTGATTTGGGCCTCCATGGCATATATAAGCAGAGAAAAAAAGTGAAAAAATGCCCTTTGGAAAAACTTTTAAAACTAAGGACTGTCTTCATTAGGATCAGTCTCTCAGTTTCTCATTGTATTATACATTTCAGTGCATGAGTTCAGCAGATTACAGTTTAGATTAGAGTTATGTTTGATATTTATTTATTTGTTTTTTATATCATAAAATCATAAATGAGATGAACTATGGCAACTTTCATTTTAAAATAATGTTTGGTATAATTCAACACTTATTTTTGGCCCACAGCCCGTCAACCAAGTTAGATTTTTGGCCCATCATAGGAAAAAGTTTGGGCATCTCTGGTCTAAATACTGACCACTGAACAATCTGACTAGCACCAGGGCAAGTCCGCTCCTCTCGAAGAATCATCACTTTCTGCTCTAAAGGGAAGGAAAAGGTGTAAACAGAAAAAAAAGAATACAATGGATTAAAAACATGTCAAAGTAATTCTGATACTGATCCAGCATGGTCAGTATCAGATCTGCAAATCTGAAATCTCTGTTCTAGTTATTGTTCCTGGCAAATCAATGTAATATCAAATTTGGCTTAATAATGTTTAATAGCCTAATATGTCAAAGTACTTCTCTTACCCTCAACGTATTTACTCCCATATGCTTTTTCTGGAAAAAGACCTCGGAGGTAGGTTATGCTGGAAACAGCAATTGCTAGTAATTTTTTAACAACCACTAGAGACTGCTGCTCGGTGGCAACTGAACGCGGCAGCATCTGTGTAGATCTCTAAAAATAAAAACACAATTTCTGAGTTAAAAAATCTAACATTTAGATATCTAATAAAACCTGGTCTGGCATAAAGTTTACCTGATGGGACCGCAAGCGTTGTTCACAGGCCATGGTGATAAGACGGACGACTGCAAATTCGTTGGTCTGGAAAACTTGACAAGAAACCTTGACAATGAAAGTTTTAAAAAATGGAAAACTACACAATGTATAAACCATTAATATATATGTAAAAGCAGTTCTGATCTAATAATCATCAAGCTGATCTAATATTTTTGTATATTAGAAAGAGTAAGTTTAAAATAGGTATCATAGCATGTATCAGAGTACACCAGATTATCCTCAATAAATTGGATTTGTTTTCCCACAGAACTGTATAATACCTGGGGTCCAGTCACTAAATCAGTTTATAAAATATGTATAATTCATTGATAAATTAATAAACGTGCTATGGAAATGGTACATATTCAAAACAGCAACATTTTAGTAAATCTAACTACAATAACAACAAAACAAACATGATTTTACCATGAAGCACTATAACAATTTATGTCAGGTTTTGATAAATGTCCTTATTCAAAGCGACTTACAATTTTCATGTATACAACTGAGCAGATGAGAGTTAAGAGCCTTGCTTAAAGGCTGAGGAGCTGAGGAGGCTTTTTCTGTTTTTTGCTTAAATTCATATACATAGAATCCGAATGGTACGTTTGTAAACTGCACACTTTTAATGAACATATCAGTACGTTCATTTAAACAATATTTCTACTTCTGTATAGAGTGCATTATTTAATTTTGCGTTTTTCTTTGATTTTTTTATATACCATCTCTACTGTGTAATTCATATGAATGTCCGCACTATCATATGTTGCACAATGTCTGCACTTTCTCCTGCACTGAAAGCTCCTGTCGCCAAGTCAAATTTTCCTTGTGTGTGGAAACATACTTGGTAATAAAGCTATTTCTGTTTCTGATTCTTAAAGCTGTATAACATGAATTGTCCCTGGGAGAGCAAATTTCCAACACCAATTCCTAGAACACACAAACCTGTATTTCTTATTGTCACATTGTCTGAAAAACTCCATCTGTTTGTTTAATAACAATTAAAAAACACTATTTCATAAGGAACTACTCTTGTCCTCAGGTTGAATACAGGGTGACTGAGGGGATCATCGCATTCACAGCTCATGGATTCCTGGTTGCATCCTAAACTTTAGTTACAGTCTGAGTGGGGTTCATTGTTTCTCTCCAGTTTTCTCCCTCTGCCTAAACAAAGGCACTACACTTATATGTCTCTAGGTGGCACCCATCAGTAACAGGAAAGACTCACAATCCAACGCGTGTTCACAAGAATGAAGTGATATACTGAACAGGAATAAATAAATGAATGTATGAATGAATGATAAAAATGAGTGTCAGCAGTGCAGTCATGTACATTGGTACTGTGAGCAGCCTGTCAGACTCTGAAAGCAGGAGGGAATTATATGATTTTGATTTGTGAGTGACAGAGTAAAAACATTTGTTTTTCCTACTTTATATGTATTTCGATATACAGTGATTTGTTTTAATTTTCAGGTCAGTTATAATTTTATTGCACACTATATTCAAACCTCAAAACGGGCTTAAAATGCTCCATACTACCGCTGAGTGTGTAAAAGCCGCGCCATGAAATTTTGCGCGCGCTTTAAATGCGCCGCGACGTGAGGAAACGCTGCTCCTCAGACTGCGATGTTAGCGAGCAACCACTACCTCAGCTCAGACACAGATTCTCTAATTAGGTGTCACTATTTGGATAAAAAAATAATAATAAAAACAATAATAATCTGCAAGGATTATGTCAAATTCACAAAAAGAAGTTACAGTTTGATCGGACTGATTACCGTTAGAAAGCTAACTTTCGCTTCACGACCCCTACAAGGGTATATTTGCAAGAAACTCATTACAAAATATACTTTATAGATCTTTATTCTCTTATATTCGACTTACCAATAATGCTTAATTTAAATGATGACTACTTATTTGCATTTGCTGGCGATTTTCACCCTTAAACGAACAGACCTACCACAGATCTGTGAGGCCGCTGAGCTCCCAGGTGTGAATGATATAAATTTTAGTGAATCGACTCTTAGTTTAAACATGAAAATGATTCGAATCGTTTACTCGTTGATTCGTTATCTGTTATTTTACATGTACTTATAATTATTATTATTATTATTATTATTATTATTATTATTATTATTATTATTATTATTATTATTAATGTATTTAAATACATTTATTCTTGAGCAGTATCTGCTTCAAAAGACTATTTTACATGATATCTTAATAAATAAATTGTATTGATTTGGGATGCCTTGGGCCACCACCTTATACTATATACCCCCACTGTGCTTTGGAAAATATTCAGAATAAATTAAACTTATTCTTTAACATTAATATTTAGTGTCAGTATATAGTCCATAATATTTAAGTGTAAGTGGGTTTTGTTGTCATTCCTCTGTATAGCCTGAATACTTTGGAATTAATTGTAATTTTCCAGAACCATGGTGCACAAATACAATACAACAATGCAGACGCACATTACCCACAACGACTATGGTGCTTTTAACCTTTTACCCTTTTGCATTCTTATGTGTTACTATAATGTGTAATAAATCAATATATTCACAGCAAGTGATTCATGTGTGATTAGAATCAGCATAAAGTTTGAAGCATCAGTGAGCCCAATGTACTTTGCTCTTAACTTCCAAATTGGTAAACTGTCAAAAGTAATAAATATGTCAGAGCAATACATGGTCGGGGTTTGAGGTGGTATCTGTGTTAGCGAAATCAAAACCTGGACCATGAATAGATCACATGATACTTTAAAAAAAGTTGCTGTTTTATTTTATTTAATTGGAAAGAACCTGGGTATTCAAAGATATTAATGGCAGATGAGGTAATTGTTGGAAAATTAAAACAAAATGAGCGATACAGAGGTTGTAGAAGAAAGTATACAAAGATTGTCTTCTCAGAAACTGCATGAATTTGTTTCTGGATAAATTCCTTGTTCTTTGACACTACAACCTTGGATCCTGAACTTAATTTATTTCTTTTGCTTGCCATTTTAACTTTGTTTTTTAAGCTTTTCTTTTGATAATTTTCCAAAATACACAAAGTGTGAGATTAGTACAGGACAAGTGACATGCTGGACAATGAATGCGCAGGACAGTGTGTTGATAAAAGACAACAGAACAGTGTTGTCAGTTGTCTAACAGCTATTGTGTATTGTAGCAGAAATTAACGCAGCAACAATATTAAGTTTCAAATACAATACAGTGTCCAATGAAACAGTGTAAAATGCAGGTGTGCAGTGGCATTTTAAAAAGTCATACTGTGCTAGGACTTTGACTCCCTCAGGTGAGGGTTGGGAGGCAGCAGTAAATTAAATATTCAGACTGCCTCAGGGAAAAAAACTGTTGCAGAGTCTTTTAGTAGAATTGGCACAGATGCTCCTGTAAATTCTGCCAGATGGCAGGAGGTTGAATAGTCTATAAGAGGGGTGCGAGGGGGCCAGAGAAGGAAATAAGAGGCATCTCAGATGGTGTGTAGGGAGACCCATCAGTCGATTTAATTAGACCAAGTCATACCAATTAGACTCATATGTAGGATTAAGTAAATCCATAATGTTTTGTTTTTATATTTGCAAACAGATGACAGCAACATTAAAAAAAATCAGTTTAAGGGGTTGTAGTTAAATATTGTTTCTATATTGATAAGGGATTGTGTTTAATCCCTAGAATATGTTGTATGCCCTGTATTCTTGCCCTGTATGCAATTACCTGTTAATGATTGTCAACACACACACACACACACACACACACACACACACACACACACACACACACACACACACACACACACACACACACAAAATTAACCTGAAAACCACTAAAAAGTGGACTCAATAAAGATATATTCTAGTACATCAATATTTTTAATGGAAAAAATTATTCAATGAGCCACAGGTTTTTTAATAAGGTATAAATAAGGTCAGTATTTTAAATAAGCATCAGTTAATTTGTACCATCAAGTGCTGTGGTTGCTAATATGAAGGCAGATCCTCTTCAACCACAGATGTGATAACTGACTTTATTGGGTTACATCTGTGCTGGTGCACCATATGCTAGCACCAAAAACCACACATTGCAAACAAAAATGACTGAACATGGTGGAGACGTCCTCATCATACGTATATTTAGTCATTTTTTATTTCATTTGTATACTTCAAATACAAATATAGTAACAGAGAGCGAGAGAGAGAGAGAGAGAGAGAGAGAGAGAGAGAGAGAGAGAGAGAGAGAGAGAGAGAGAGAGACAGAGAGAGAGAAAGAGAGAGAGAGAGAGAGAGAGAGAGAGAGAGAGAGAGAGTAAAATATTAAAAACATTTAACCTTTCTCGGACCTTGACCCTGTTTGATTAAGTTCCAAACAAAAATCTTCTGGTTACAATGATTACTCCACATAAATCCTACAAACCTTCCTTCACTCATTGAAATAGTGCAGTAATGAGAATCTCAGATAAATAAATATTTTAAAATATGAGCAAATTAATATTGTATTTATTATTACAGTATTGTAAAAAGAATTATTAATTTTTGCCGGTTTATCTGACATTCTAACAGATCGAAAGAAAGATTTAAATAAATGCTCACTTCTTTCAGTTTTATATACTGTTTAAAGTATTCCTTTACATGTTTTATATTAAGATACAAAAGCGATGTGAAAAGAAGGAAAAAGATCATAGCTTCTTCAGGAAAGCATGGCAGAGTTTCAAACAAGTTTTTTATGTGGCTAGTAGAGCAAAAAAAGGTTTCACCTCTTCTTTTCATTCTTTCTTTTTAGACACTTTCTTTGTAGACCCTTCCCCTTTTTTGTTCTGTTTTTGATTCCAATCCAAAATCCCTGAAGGCACATTGGCATGCAAACCCTGTCCTGAAACATAACTATAAAGCTACAGTGCATAAGAGAAAAAACATTATTACGGAGACAGAAATACTTTATAAAACAATATATGGCCTTAAAAAGACCTGACCATCACACCCATATGTGGGCCTTCCTCTGTTACCACCGAGTTGAAAGCACACATTTGAAAATAATGTCTCTAAGATTAAGACGTGAGTGTTTTTAAATGTAAATTGTTTTGTTACATACAAAGTACGACATTCAGTAAAATGCTCTCCACTGGCTTCATCTGTGTGTGTTTTATTTAGTTTGCTAACACTATTCATTCCATGCTTGTGGCAATTCTTTTTAAACTGCTGGATAACAGAATAAACATACTGCATAATGATGTTTTCTACACAACTTGATGTTTTCTATATTTTATTTCGGCTAGATAGATAAATATAAAGTGCTATCTGTGTCTAACAGTTTTGGGTACGCCCAGGGGGAACCACCTATATCTGGCATAACCTTGAAATACTCAACCACTTGACAAGTTTTTCTAGCTAAACGTCTGATAACCATCAATCATTCATCAACTTCCCACAAATAAATTGCTTATCTTTTTAAGAGAAAAAATAGTCAAACTTCATCAGAATCCTTTTTCTAATAATACTGTATCTTTTCACTTATATTTTTGATTATACACTCACACTTTATTTCTCCTGATGCCTGAAGCTGCATATCATTGTTCAGAAAATTGCTTTCTGCCAAAACTTAGGTGGTGATGATAGAATATATACAGGATTCATGAATGATACAGTGACACACTGCAGCTCATATTCAAATTCAGATATTTTGCTTAATGAAATAAAATGTTGTGGCCAACAGAAAAACATAATACTGCATCAGGAATAAAGGAGAAGCAATGACAGCATATACAGCAGATACAGCAGCACACAGTGGCCCATTGCCCAAGGGGGTCTCCATGAATAACTCCTGGGGGAAAGTTTAAAGAGTAAAGCTGATGCAAATTTGATCAGTCAAAAACTAAATTTAATGAATATTATATTTTGTAAAGGGCAAATCTGAAATACATGGTATGACATTTTCTTGAAATACTTCTCTGTATAGTAGCCTAACAATGATTTCTTTTAAGTCTGAGAATAAAATAAAAAAAATGAGGAAAGTGAAATTTAAACAATTAATGTTAGGTAAAAGAGGAAAGAGAGAGAGTGTGAATGACACAAAGTGGCAAATTACATTGTGTGCAGGATTGCCAGATCAAGCACAAACAAACAAACAAAAAAAAACTGTAGCCAAATGTCTTCCAAAAGCTCACCCACCAGAAGCTAAACTAGCTTTAATTATTTAGTATGTTCAAAGTTAGATTTTATTCTAACTATATATGTATAATCTAAGTGAATACGTTCTGAAGTCTCCCCACATGTTCGGTCCCCCCGACCTTGTACAAATAATACAAAGTAATAAAAATACTCTATGGTATTGTAAATAATGGCACTTCCCTTCAGGATCAAATGGACGTTGAATAATAAAAGTAATTTTAAAATAAAAGACAATATTCAAGTTTTACCAGTACCACAGTGTCTACTGAAAAAAAAAACACCAGTGTTTCTCAGTAGTAGGCTAGTAGTAGACTGTAAGTACTGATGCTATTCTTTACTGTAAATCATAATCACTCATTTTGACACTGCCTTATTTTGAGGGTGAAACATACTCAATGTATTGATTGTATACTGTTTTGCAGATAAGAATCAGTCCAGATGATGAGAAGTGAACACAGTTAATAACAGCAAAACAAACAAAAAGCCGTCTTAAGTGAAAGCCAAATTTGCATTCTAATATATGGCAAGCTTTACAAACTGCTTGGTACCAGATTTACAATAAACTATGAAATCATTAGACAAGAGACATGTGGGTCAGAGAAATTACACCCTCCCAGGAAAAAAAAAATCAAAACATCAGTCTGACCCCAATTCGCAGCCATGCACACTTCTAGTAGGCTCAGAAAGTGGACAAAAATCCCAAAACTTTACTGGGGTTCAAGGCAATTGTTTTACACCCTCCTGTAAAAAGATGTTGGTAAAAGATTTAAAGGCAACTGATATTTGGTCTCACAGACTAGCTGGAATTGAATATTTATTTCCTACATGGCTTTCACTCACTCAATAACAGATGACCACATTTTTTGTACAACATTTGAGCTGATCATGTTGTTGCCAGTAATGATTAAAAGCGACAACTTCAATAACAAAATAATAAAATGCAAAGCACATAAATAAAAGGTTCAGGGTCCAGGGTTGTTGTATGATTTGTGAAAGAATAAGGACTTTATTCATTAGAAACAAGGTCACGCAGTTCCTTGAACCCCAAAACAACCTGTGTAATTCTAAACTATTGCTGTAATGCTATAACTATTACCCCATTCATCACCATTATCTCTGAGAGCCATCCGTCACTATTTTTTTAAAGTAACATGCTTTATTCGTGGTCCAGGCTTTGGCCTGTTTCGTAACCATCTAACATGGAAACCACTCAAACCTGGACCATCTATTCTTCTGAGACATTGCTCTTGACAGATCACCAATTTAGACGTTAAGAACAAGCTGCATTGTGATCACTGATGCTTCAAATATGCTGATTCTAATTACATGAATATACTGATTTGTAATACATGATAGAAACACACAAGAATGCAAAAGGGTAAAAGGTAGAAAGCACCATAGTCATGAAGGAAACCAGACAGTACTGGTAAAAGTGTTGAAATGGTCACCACCAGTTACAACTTAAATTGAGCCCAAACAGGTCCAACACCATTAGTGGGAACTTGTTAATCAGGTCTCAATGCTTGAACAAATCTTGTGGACACCAGTTGGTCTACTGGACTTTAATAACAGAGGGTGAATTTGCATTATTGCCCCAGTCCTCTCCTGTGCTCAGCTACATGATTACCACTGTATGTGGAATAGCAGCGCACACTGATTTCTGAGAGGCTGCTCAGGCGAAAGGCTGCTTGGTTACCCGCAGTCAGCACAGCGTGGGCGGCCGATACGTTCTGGAAACGCTGCAGTTTTATTGTTTTTGTTTTTTTCTCCCAAGAATCCAGATTGTCGTTTTCTACAGAAGTTGGCCAACCATGTCAGATAACCAGGATACCGAGACGTTATCGGGAGAGTGCGGTGAGACACAGGTGGGCGTCTAGGAAGCTAATCTGCTAGCTAACTGTGTTTTACAAGCTAGCATTGATTCGGCTAAGCATGTTGTGTTTGTTAGCAAATGGCCGCCATAGCTAAGCTAGAAGCGTTAGCTGCGCTGGACTATCCCCTAGAAACTGCGTGACCGGTGTGGTTGCGGTGTGTTCGGGTTACGGGTCGTGCAGAATGTGTCTGGGACGCGGGTTTGCTGAGCTAAAACAAGTTAGCGGAGGTGCAGGAGTGTAGCGTCAAATGTCAGCAGGGCTGCTGGGACGCGAGGCTCCGCTGCACCGTGTACATCTCTGAGACGTTTTATGTCTGAATAGGCTTGTATTCTGTAGCAGGATGTAAATGTGTGATGAGGCGGTAAATAAATATGCATGTCCTGGTTTGCACAATATGGTCTGCTTCTTTACAGCAGCACAGGCCATGTGTGCACCTGCCTATAGGGCTGGGCTGCTTTAACTTTGCAGTATCCCTTCAGTGTCTTTTCAGCCGGCAATATTTGCATTTAGGTCGTGTCCCTTTTGCATCACGATTTCCTCTTTCTGCAGGCATGTCTAAAAAAACCCAGTATAAACCACACATCATCAGCATGCATATATAAACACGACAGGGTTATTATGCTGTTTCATGCAAAAGCAGAGATCTGATGGGGCCGAATATGGATTAGAGTGAAATGACATCCTGGATGTTTACATATTCTTACATATCATCTAATATAGGTCTGGTAGAAAGCAAGCCGTTTTGGTATTACTATTGGTAATGGTACATATTAGACAATATTTTAGTAAAAGAAAAGAACACAATTGCAAGGTTATTTCGATCATCCCAAACATGTATTTGAAGAAACGAATCAGTCATAAGCAAGCTGAGAATAACCAGCTGATAAAGATAGTCGACCAGCTTGACCTGTAACATAGGAACTGGAACGACCACACTGGGTTTTTCCACAAACAGGAATACACACTGCTGTCAGGATATATCCTGGTTGTCTGGGTAGTACATTGCCATGCTTGATGTTGAGTTGGATTTTTTGCTTTACAATTAAACTTATCAATAATCTTTATGAATAGCTATATAGACAATTCTAATTGTAAGATTTTAAAGGGTTATAATGTAATAAGTTCCTGACACTACTCATGTATCTACTTTGTCCAGTAGAGGGCAGCAAAAGAAAGTGAGAATAATTAAAAACATTACAAAACACGCTTCAACTAGATTACATTTGCAGCACGGTTCAGTTGCTGAATCTTCCAAATACAGCTCATGTGAAACATAAACCCTCCAGCCAACATCAGGCCAAGCGAGCTAATACAGCGTGCAAAGGTTAAATGGAAATGAGTATTTGTTTAGCTTGTATTGAAGGCAGGAGGGCAGGACTCGTTTTTCTGGCTGTCCTTTTCAAAAACAAACATTCAGCCCTACATGTTTGTAAATAGCTGCATGCATGCTGTCATGTGAATCTCACTTCTTTTCATTGCATTTAGAAGAGTTACGTTTGTTCACGTAGAATTAATCTTAAAAGTTTCCTTTACTGTATATATATATTTTTTTTCTTTGTCCATGCAATGTCATATCTCTCGGTAAATCCACTTGTAAGTGTCCAGCCTACATGTTTTGTGTTTTCTCCAGTTGCAGTGACTCATAAATTCTTGGCAGGGTGTAGTAGTACATTCCAGATAATGCCATGTTGGTGGGTACCTTGTTTGTAATGGGTGTTGCCGTCTTCTGTCTGACTTGTACATTTGTGACTAAACCATACATAAATCACTCTTTAAAAAAAAAAAATAATAATGCAGTCTAGGAGTGCGGACACACGCTTAAAATAGAATATATCTTAATGTGCAAGCCACAGGTTTCTAGAGACAGCTTTTACTGCTTCTGTCTGTTGTTTATTGTTCTGCTTATGTTTAGGGTCACTGTACAGTGACCTAGACATCTTTTGTTGTTGTTGTTGTTATAGTCGTTATGCTGTAATTTGAAATTGACTCAGTCGACCATAAGCGTTTGTTCATTGCATGTAGTTTGCACACCTACAGTAGTTGCTGTATGTTGAAATGCAACGTGTACAGTCTTGTACACCTGTAAAGTATCAGGTTCTTCAGGTTCATAAAGTTCTAGTTGCTTGTTAACAATCTCTCTTTGTAACAGCAGAAATAAGAATTTTAACGGTTTTAAATGGTCATTGTGTATTTCTATCATGAATTTACACTAGAACTGTGTCTTTTTGTGCTTCGTTACACTGGAAGCGTTCGATCCAGTCTTTTATATCGAGAAGGTGTTTATGTGATTGTTAAAGCAGTTACTAGAAACATAATGGATTTAAGAGACTAATTTGGGAAAATGTATGTAAGGTTTGAGCATATATGATCAGAAATGTTATTTATGGTCTTGCATTGACGTTCATGGCATCATAATAATGATTAATCCAAATTGTTACACCTTTATGAGGAACTATCAGTTTCCAGTATGGGTGTGATTCCACATTCCATGGATCCTTGTTCTTTAGTTGAGAGAAAGCACGTGTATACAAACACGTGCATGAAAACACGTGCGTAAACATGCACCTGTATTAACATAAAGAGCTAAATATAAATGTTTTGGTGGTGGTTGTTGTTGGTCTCATGGTCTGCCACATGTTCTGCATTATGCCTTGCTTTATTTGTGCAGGAATCTCAGGACCCTAATTCAAATCCTGTGAGAACAGAGGAGGCCAAATTGAAAGCGAAGTATCCTAATTTGGGCCAGAAGCCAGGAGGATCAGATTTTTTGATGAAAAGACTTCAGAAAGGAGTAGGTTGCTTTTCAAAACATATCTTATATCGTTGCCATTTTTTCTTATAATGAGGATTTGCACCTGGTGCTTAATTGGATTCTTTTTCTTGTTTTCTTTTTTTTTTTTAAGCAAAAGTACTTTGATTCAGGTGATTACAACATGGCCAAGGCAAAGATGAAGAATAAGCAACTACCAGCAGCAACTGGTCCAGAAAAGAGCATCGTCACCGGTGATCACATTCCAACTCCGCAGGACTTGCCGCAAAGAAAGTCTTCCTTAGTCACAAGCAAACTGGTTGGCTAATCACTACCTCGGATCCTGAGCGACCCCTTCCCAAATTTTCTGTCCTCAACTTCAGAGCTCCATTGGGGTTGTGCACTATTTGCTTCATATTTTGGGTTATAAAGCTTATTTTCTTTCATTTTTTTTCAATGTCCCCTCTCAAAAGCTCTAGCCTGATCCTCCACACTGTCTCGCACACATCTAGCTCGGGAGAAATCACTTCAGTGAAGGGACAGTTAAGGTGACAGGCCATTTTAATGCACTTTATGATCTATACATTTTCTACAGGAAGGAGATCAAGCTCTTTGGTTCAAATTGTGGAGGTCACAGAAAGTTTGATCCCTCATCAAATATTACTCATATTTACTGGTTCATAGAAATTATGCTCTCTGTTCTTTGGCATTAGCAGCGAAAGATTGTTTTTTTTTTAAAGCATATAGAAATACTAATTAGCTATTTTGGTGGCAAAAGCATGTTAGCCGCATCTGTAATTTCTCATTTTCTAATTTCTCGGTCGGATGACACGTTTGCTTTTCGAATTTAAATGACTAAACTTGGTACTTGCCAATAGGCTCGAGTTAGAATGTGAACAGACCAAAATGTTGAACTCATGTGTCACGATAATCAAAAGTGCTTCAACTAAGGACCTGAGCCAGCACAGAACATTATGTTCAGGACACACTTGACATGGTTTACTAAAGCCATGTAGCCTTGTACTGAGCAATTATGTGGAATAGCTCAGGCTCATAAGTGTAAAGGTAATAAATGTAAGATTAATACACATCCAAGAGTTACCAAGGTACAATCAGTCTGTGAATCGTGAGGCAGGGACACCAAGAGGATATACAAGCAGATAGAAAAGCACATTATAAAGGATAATATACATTTTAATCATTTGGTTAAATGTGTGTGTTCAGGTAAGAACTAGTCAAAAATCCTCGTTCATCATTGTCCTGGTTTTGGCACGTATGCCTTCCTAATCCAGGAATGCCAGGATTAAGGTTAGGCTTTGATCTATATGATAATTCTGTTTAGGATTTGATGATGTGAATCTTAGTTTATAATGATGTCTGTAATAGTTACACCTAATTCAGAGAACTGCTAACTCCAGAAGTTCAAATTCCATCTAAAACTCTTTCACATGTACACACCATGGACAGACTTGGGTTAAGTCTATCA
This sequence comes from Silurus aristotelis, assembly GCF_946808225.1. Lineage (NCBI taxonomy): Eukaryota > Metazoa > Chordata > Actinopteri > Siluriformes > Siluridae > Silurus > Silurus aristotelis. The sequence continues at coordinate 23,453,377 of NC_139574.1, read as the reverse complement.
GTAACCAGGAGGATAATCAGATTTTATTGCAAACTATTCAGGGATTTTGGCTGCATAATCATATTCATAGCCTGCATATTGATTTATTATTATTTTTTTAGTCAAAGCGTCATGTATCTGGTATCGATACGAGTGGCTGTGGCCATGTCAGATGTTAGAAAGAATAGAATATGGATAACAGAAAATCTGCAGTGAACTCGAAAACAAGTATGCATTTTGAGCATGATTATGTTTGAATGTTGTTTGGGTGTTTCGTTGTGAATAATGTATTATGTACAGTGTTGTACCATAACCTCTTTTAGCTGATCTAAAAAATTGTAAATAGAAAGCACATTTATTTTAATAATTGTATTTGTTTTCATAACCACATATCTTCTCTCCTATCTGTTTGCTAAACATTTTCCTTTGCAACATGTTTTTCTCATTTAATACAAATTATTTGTGAGAACCCCATAAATATATATATATGATTTTTCTTCATTACTGAACAATGTTGTTAATTAGAAAACACACTGGGTTACTTTTGAGACATATGCAGTTGTATAAAAGTGTAGATGAGGAAACCTTCTCAAGTTGTGTATATTTGTATAATAATGACACAATTATGACACTTTAATATTTTGTCAGATATTTTGCCGGAGTTATATGAGAAAGACTCTTTAGTAAATTTCTGCTAAGAAGCTCTGTGGGGCAGGTTAATGAAATTCATGCAAATATTTCATTTTGCATTAAAAGGTCAACTCACCACAGCTTTAATATGAACTGCCCCATAAACTGCTTGAAAATTTTGGAGTTCCAAAAACTAATGTTTACTGTGTGTATCTGTGTACTCAGTGCTTTACATGCACAGACAGACATGCATGCACCTTACCTTTATGTATTCATGATTTAAGGAGACTACTATGGGACTGGCTTTGAGAAATTCAACTGATTTTGAACATTGGCTTTGAATGTAACGATGTCAAGATCTGAATGATGGAATAAGTTGACAATTGTCTGGAAATAAAGTTTTACATTGACATGGTGTGGATCTTATTGTGATTTAAGCATGCATAGTTCTAGATGGGCAGAAGAGTGTACAATGTTATTACAAAAAATTGTTTTAGAGATATACAGAATGAAATGGCATGTGATCTGTGGCTGTTTCTTACTTCAAAAACAATCTGTATGTGATAAATGATTTTATACAGACACAAATTTGTAAAACTAACACTCAGTAATAACTTAATTGCAATGCACTATAAATGTAAATGAATGTTATGATTATAATGTTTGCAACACATTTTTATGTGTAGTGCTATGAATTTACGTATCGTCACGAGCGTGGGCTTTCTCCTTGATTCCCCAGTGTTCACGGGTCAAGCAGAAGGTTCGTGAATGATCTGGGGGTAGGAACACAAACCAGGAAGTAGCTACTGCAAAACATGAAAAAAGCCAGTACGATGCATATGTTGTACATGGCATAAGCTTATGCATTGAATGTCAGGTTCACACACTGCGTAAACACGGACTATCAATGCAATTTTTACTCTATTATCCTCTCTAAACCGCTCTTTGTTGTTGTTGTTGTTGTTGTTGTTGAAGCGCAGTTTGTTTGTTAGCTTCGTTTTAAAGAACGCGCCACCAGGGGGCGCAACATGCCAGGTCCGTCAAAGGGTAGCAATTGAAAGCAAATACAGTAATGTCATGGAAAGAAATCTATAAATGGCTAAAGAAATATTGCCAGTCTGCGTCGCGCCACATTTCCCACGACCTCATGATATCATAATGTACAAATAAATCTTTATTGTACATGTTTCCTAACCCTGTTCCTGTACACTTTTGGGCACCAAAACAGATGGTTTATCGGTTAATTATCAGCCCTTCTGAACTGAAGCCAATGGGTTGAAGCAGGAACAACATTAAATGTTCATGAAAAAGGGGGTGGAAACTTGTGAAGTGTGTATCACGTCATCATTTGCATTTGGAAGGAAAATAAATGTCATTTATAGTTTTTATAGTTCGTTTAGAGTATTTTTTTTTTTTTTTTACAAAAACAATCAATGAATAATAAGTAGAATGGTTAATTATCGCAGTATCTTCTACGAAAAGCACCTTCCAGCGTTGTGTGCCATACGTGCGTTGTGTGTGTTCTCTGTTTGTTCTCATCACCCCTCCCACTTCTTCATCAACGCCCACCCACACGTACCAGTATAAGCGCCGCTTCTCGGAAACACTTCCGCCTTTCTCTTATTTACGAGAAGCCCGTGTGAAGCGCGATCGTTAAAAAAAAATAAAAGAAGAAATTTAGAAAACATGTAAGGATTATCGGTTTTTTTTTTACCTTTATTTCCTTCGGAATTCGAATCCAAATTTGATTTACGCGTACACATTTGTTTTAAATGCGGAATACAGGAAGCGCTACATGATGTTTAGTTCAAAGGAATTGTCAGTATCTGTGCTCAAAGAAAAGCCCTTCGCCGTGGTCAGTCCGATTCAGAGACCTACATTGAATTTAGGAATTTCCACAGAAAACCAGCGCGGTTTGATTGCTGGCTCCTTGCCAACCTCGCCCGAGTTTGACTGCGACGAAGTTGCAAGCGTAGGCTGCTTCCTGGAGCACAACACGCGAGAGATTATCGCCGACTTTTTTTCCCTCTACACTTCTCCTTCTTACCGATGTGGACGACACAATAAGGTTTTACAGACGATGGAGCGCGTGGTAGACAGCCTGCTGGTCAAACACGAGCTCGTGTATAAAGGTAAACCATTTACCATTTGTTCAAAACTAAAGTTTCTTCCTGGTCTAGCCCAGATCCACAAGGCCGTGTGTGTGTGTTTTGTTTATTTAAATTGGATCTCTGAACGAACACACACACGCACACACACATCTGATATAGCTTTGTATATTTGGTCTATAACAAAGCAGCCATTTGAAAAGTCACGGACTAAAAGGGAAGTTACTTTCACAGCCAATGAGTTTAACTATAGGCCTTGTGTAGATTTGAGTTTGAACAGTATTTCTGTTGCCAGCCCATGGAGTATACACATTGACTCATGAGGTCCCTGTGCTTTTCTCATGCAGGTATGCTTACAAAACTGAATTTGGACGAGAAAGGAGAAGACGTGAGCGTGATCTGTACAGTGGCTACTGAGATGTTTCGCGACGGCATCACGAACTGGGGTCGCATTGCCAGCCTGCTCGCCTTCGGGGCAGTGGTTGCTCGGTTCCAGAAGGATTCTGGACGAGGGCACTGTGTAAGCCAAGTGGCACAACAGATCTCTTCTTATCTTATGGGTCATCAAAAGGAATGGCTCTTGAAAAACAACTCGTGGGTGAGTTTGGCAGTACACATAGTTTTGATCATTGAAAAGAATGTGGGCTGAGCATAAAAGTCCATTGTCTTGTCTGGTACATTCATTAAAGGCCTCAGTATTCTTTTACACTGAAACTCACTTGATCGGAATGCAGCCTTCCCCTTTGGCGCAATTGTGTAACCAGACCGTCAGCCTTTCATTTCCGTTTTGAATGTTTTGTGAGGCATGATATGGTACTGTTTACATAACTTATTTTTATTTCCCCATTTCAGGATGGCTTTGTGGAATTCTTTCATGTTCCTAATCCTGAATCTTCAGTGAGGTCCACGTTAACGTCCATTGTTACTGTGGCTGGAATTGGAGCTGTTCTTGCCTATTTGACAAGATGAGTTCCAGTGGACATCCTGTCTGATTTTGGACTTTAAAATAAAATAAAGCACCTGCTGGCAAGAATTATATATGAAAGACCATGACCCTAGTCCGGACTGTATAAATCCTTATTGAACATAAATGTTTCATTGTGTATTTTATTCCAAGAGTTTATTTTTTTTATTAAAATAATTCTTAAAACACTATGTGATCTCACAAACATTTGTCCATTTAAGAAGTTTTTTTGCTTGTCTATCAAGGCTTACATTTACTATCTGTATATTACTTGCATATATGCTCAATGCACAATAATGTGGTACTGTAAGTGTATGGGGCTTGTTCCTGGTTGTTCGCTTTCTTGATTCCGAGGAATAAGCTGAAGGTGCTTACTACACATGACTGTAACAGTACACACATTTTCCATTAGTAGAACATTTTATTATGTAGAAACTATTTGGCACCATTTATTTCTTTTTTTTGTTTTTCAGTTTGGTTTTTGACAGACCTTTTGGTTCACAAAGTTTTTTTTTTTTTTTGACATAGCACATCAATCCTGTCTGCACATGAGTGTGAAACTGTGGCAAACCGAGATCATGCAATAAAATATTGCTTCTGTGTAATTTTTCAGTTGTAGTTTGATACTGTTTTAATTTCCAGCTTGTTATGGAAGCCCTTTTTTGTACATCTTTTTTTAGGTTTTAAGCCTCTGGAGCCCTGTCTGGGACATCATGGGAGCTCATCGTTAAGGAGTGTTGTACTTTGTTTCATCTGGCAGTGAAGTGTATGGAACATCCAGAGTTGCACATAGAATTCTCTAAGTTTTATAAATAATCATGACTCATTATGAAGCTCCAAGCTCTTTTTGGCAACTATAGCTGTGGCAGTAATGTGTGTTGGTTTTTAAACAGCATACAATTAATGTAATCAAGCCCTTTTAATGTGAAAAATGACAAGTAGAAATATGAATCTACAGGTGCATCTCAGTAAATTAGAATATCATTAAAATTATCTTAGTAAATCAATACAAAAATTTAAACTTGAATATTATTATAGATTCATCACACACAGTCCGATATATTTCAAGTGTTTATATTAATTTTGATGATTTTGGCTCACATTTAACAAAAAACCCACCAATTCACTAACAAAATTAGAATACTTAAGACCAATCTAAAAATATTTTAGTGAATGGTTGGCCTTCTGGAAGATATGTTCATTTACTGTATATGTACTCAATACTAGGCAGTGTCTACTTTTGCTTTAATTACTGCCTCAATTCAGCGTGGCATGGAGGTGATCAGTCTGTGGAACTGCTGAGGTGGTATGGAAGCCCAGGTTTCTTGGATAGTGGACTTCAGCTCATTTGCCTTTTTTGGTCTCTTGTTTCTCCTTTTCCACCATGGTAATTTAATCAACCTTTGGTGCATTTGGCAGTGTGGGCAGGTGCCGAATTCTGCTGTATTAAAGCATAAAGCTGGTCAGCAGAGGGTAGCATGACGTGCTCTAAAACGTCCTGGTAGATGGCTTTGCTGACCTTGGACTTGATAAAACACAGTGAACCAACACCAGCAGATGACATGACTTCCCAAACCACCACTAACTGTGCAAACTTTACACTTGACCGCAAGCAACTTGGATCCTGTGCCTCCTCTCTCTTCTTCTAGACTATGGGACCTTGATTTCCTAATGAAACGCAAAATCTTCTTTCCTTTCATCTGAAAAGACGACTTTGGCCCACTGAGCAACAGTCAAGTTCTTTTTGTCCTTTTCCCAGGTAAAACACCTGACGTTGTCTCTGGTTTAGGAGTGGCTTGACACAAGGAATGCGTCAGTTGTAGCCCATGGATACTTGTGTGAGGTGGCTCTTAAAGCACTGACTCCAGCTGCAGTCCTGCAGATAACCTTCCATAAATTCTTGAATGGGCTTCATTTCACCTTTTTCTACCACATTTTTTTCTTTTCTTTCCATTCAACTTTCCATCAATGTGCTTGGATACAACATTCTGTGAACAGCAGCTTCTTTAGCAATTACTTTTTGTGTCTTACTCTCCATGTGCAGGGTGTCAATGATCATCTTCTGGACAACTGTCAAGTCAGCAGTCTTCCCCCATGATTGTGTAGCCTGAACCAGACTGAGACACCATTTAAAGGCTCAGGAAACCTGTGCAGGTGTTTGGATTTAATTAGCTGATTAGAGTGTGACACCACGAGTCTCCAATTTGGTACTTTTTCACAATATTCTTATTTTCTGAGATAGTGAATTTTGGGTTTTCATTAACTGTAAGCCATAATTATCAAAATTAAAAGAAATAAACACTTGAAATATATCAGTCCGTGTGTGATGAATCTATATAATGAGTTTTACTTTTTTTATTGAATTACTAAAATAAATCAACTTTTTAATGATATTCAAATTTATTTAGATGCACATGTATTCTTTTCTAGTTAAGACCAGAAAGCTGATTAAACAGTGTTAAATCTTGTGTTAAAAGGAAGAAAAGGTGTATTAGAGTGTAGTATTTCAGTATAATGTTTGCTTTACTTGGTCATGTGACTCATGTTCCACTCAAGAGATGCAAAGCTATTATTAAATTGTGGCAAATGAGCACACAAGGGCTTTAAGAGCCATGCTGCTCTTTAAACAATCACAAACCTGTATCTTTGGCAACAGGGATCGTCTCTTGGAGCACCCTGCTGACCTAGTTCATTCAATCATGATGTTTTCTCAGAACACCATACAGCTTTCTTCAGTGGACAGTTAGTGATTCATACTTTAGAACACAAGTCTCTCAAATTTGCATTATATGTTAAGATGCTGTTAATATAGTTAGTGATTTTATTTACTACCTGTTACTAGTAAATAGTACATATTATGTATTGGTCAATATTTTGATTTAATCAGTAAAGAACATTTAACATAATAGAGGAGTTGTAAAATAGCCGCATGCTTATGAGGAAATGTAAAGATAGTGGAAGTGGAGCAGAAGTCAGTTAAATGAAATGAGAAACATTATTCAGTTAGTTACATTTTTGGTGTTATGAACACCTGGTAGTTACTGTGCGATGTGGATTTAGCACGAGTGCTTAAAAAGCATTGAAATGTGTGACGCTGTCATCATATGTTTGTGGTTGTATCTCCTGACATTCATGATTTCTTTTTTTTTTTTTTTTACTAAAACCTGCTGATCGTATGCTTATTTTTTAAGTTTCATCTGTTTTCTGTTTCAGCATGAAAAGGGGAAAGTGATGCCCGTGCTTTGAATGCATAATTATGCAGGTTTAGTGTAGGACTTCATTCATGAATTCACAAGAATTCCGTAATCTCTGTAACGATCAAGATGTCTGAAGATCAAGATTATACTGACCATCTGTTTAAACATCATGGCTGCTCGAAATATGTGTATGTATGTATGTATGTATGTATGTATGTATGTATGTATGTATGTATGTATGTGTATATATATATATATATATATATATATATATATATATATATATATATATATATATATATATATATATATATACACATACATACATACATACATACATACATACATACATACATACATACACATATTTCGAGCAGCCATGATGTTTAAACAGATTGTCAGTATAATCTTGATAGCTTTTTAAATGAATCTTCGGGCTGAGTAATGTTTTCGCAAAGCTGGGCTAGTAGTTTCAACACTAATTTGTTTAATGTGCTGCATTGTATTAGCACTATTACATTACAAAATAGAGTGGTGTGGTGTTATTTTTTAAATGTTATCAGTTAGCACCGAATAGCCTATGTCTACTTATAAGTAGCCATATAAGTAGTTTTAACACTTTATATCCAACTTGTAATCAAACTGAGTTTACCTCTTAATAATCAGTCCACTAAGTAGTCCACTGTTTAATCTCTAGAAAGTTACAAAACTATCATTAGCAAGTAATCTAAATCTGCTTCATGATTTTGCCGTCAATCATTTTGAACCTAGTCTCTCCCAATTGGCTAAAGGCAGCAAAACAGGTGCACAATTTGCATACATTTGGGCTTCACTCAACTTTTTCCATTACACAGCAAGTTTGACCTCAGCTTAGAAAACAACAGAAGTCATGCCAAAGATACATCTGACACAAAATGATGTCAGCAGACCCCAGATTCTGATTTGCACTTTCTTAGCAAATCAGAACCAACCAGAAACAGCACTTCAAATATTACCACTCTCATGATTTATTGTCAGACTCTTTCCAGGATTCACCCTCACTTTATTGGATAATGTCAACTGGATACTGTGGTTTTGTCCCATTCCAAAACTACTACTTTAATCCAGAAACAGTAAAAAAGTAAAAACTCTTGGGTTTATTTCAGAACTCTTGATTTGTAATGACACAATCTGCTGTCACCCATAAGAAGTGGGTTCTTCAGTGGATGATTTTCCCCAGCTTTGTTTCACTCAAGGTTTTGTCATCTCATCTAAACCAGTTTGACCTTTACTAGTGTTACCTCCAGCTTGATCACTGGAGAATAAAATTGTAATAAATCTGCTTTGTCAATGCTGTTTAAAGCACCATACAAATGTAATGATGCTAAATTTAGTGGAATAAGTTGTTGAATTGGATGTTGAAAGAGAGTCTAGTAGAGTCTTTGTGTTTAAAGTTTTTTCTATATATACAGCAATGGTGGACACATTAAATCCATTTATATATTTCATCAACTTGAACTGTTCATCATTTTAATACACACCATGAAGCATCATAGGAGCATTGTTCCATATGAGCCTATGTAGAAGCATGTGCTACCACAGGTTTTTATTCAGGTTTTTCCTTAATTTGTCACACATCTATAGCTGGTTCCTGTCTTCGGTTTCAAAAGTGTTTAAACACCTGCCTGAATGAAAGTTTTTTTAAGACATGCAAATATTTTATTAGATCACGCAGAGTAACTCTATTAAACACTAAAGGTACATTTTATTAAAATATAGAGTGTACTTTATTTTAGAGGGTTTCTGAATTATGGTTTTAAATTTTCGTTTCTAGAAAAACTGAATACATACTAAAATCTGGTATTTTTTCATTTGTCACCTTTAGATATATTTGTTTAGAAAAGTTGGTGAGGATCACACACTGGTTATATAGCGAGTGAGAACTAAAAGAGGGCATATCTTCTTCTTTCCATTACTATAAAAGTATGAAAATACTTTCTCTTTCGATTCTGGTTCTTTTCAAGGTTTCATTAAGCCGTTTTTTTTTTTTGTTTGCTCATTAGGGAACCAAATGTGCATCTGGACAGCTGTTAAGTTATTGTGCTGCAATGCCTATTGATAAAAGTGCAAAAAAAAAGGTATTGAACTGATTTTGAAGAATTGATAAATGATATTTCAGTTGCTGTTGTTAGTGAAGCTATTATGTGTCTGTGCTGTTTTTTCTATTTTCCCCAACCTCTTGTGTTGGAAGGAGCAGTGAAGAGTGAGAGCCTGACCAGAGGAGGCGGAGCCTACAGTTCAAAAGCAGCCACCCGAAGCCCTGCAGGGAGTTTGCCCTGTTTGCTAGTTGCCCTGTTTGCCAGTTGCTCTGTTTTATTACCTCACCTGGTTTAAGAACACGTAAGAACATGCGCACACCTACAGTACATTCTACCATGTAGGTATTACCATTGTTTAGACACCCTAGGTTAGAGTATTCTAACTCTTGTATTTTTCTGATAGCGTAGCCTAGTGTAGTCAGCTGGTCTGTTGCTGTTTGTTAGTCAAGTTAAGCTTCCAAAATGCAGTCTAGAGCAGTCTTATTCCTATGTTCATTTCTTTGGCACTGTCCACGTTCTTTTGCCTGTGTGAGTCTAGACTTCTTGACACCTTTGAACACCTTGAAATTTCTGCTTGTTACACCACTACACTTGACCATTAAAGCAGTAACTACTCTAACCTCTTGTCCTACTATTTTTGTCCAAACAACCCGCATCAACTAAATGGTTATTGTTCCCACACTCCCATAGGCCTAGCCAAAGATGGGAAAATAACAGAAGCACAAGCCAGAACTGTTGACTAAAGATCCTGCATCCACAGAGCAATAATAAATACTTTTTTCACAATCACTTCTATATTTTTCTTATGCCATATTGATCCGAATGTTTTAAATTTTTGTCTGTAACTGGTACCCATCTTTGGTTTCCAATGAATATGTCTTTATTTTAATTAATTTATTAATTTATTAATATTTATGCTCCTACTTTTTATTCAAATGTTGCACAGAATCTCTACCCATGGACCTGAAAAATCTTATGACTGACTCATTGCTCTGATCTCCCATACGTCTAGCAGTCCCAGTCTGAGACCTCAGTGTGTTGTGCATGTTTTTGTTTGTTCAGATGTGCTCTGTCTCCAGTTACACTTATCCATAGGGCCTAACGAGGATTACCTGAGGAGGACACATACAGAAACCTGACTGCTGCTTGTTCCTGCACCTGCTGTGGTTACTTAAACCAGAAAAGAGATTTATTATATGAAGGAGGAACACAGGTGACTAATACACTACTCTAACCCACAATAAAGAATGACATTCAGGGTAAATCTAATATATTTATTCTAACATATTAAGATTGGTCAATTATTTCATTGTAGTTTTGATCACAGACATATGCACATCAAGAAAAGTATTAAAGTCAAGTTTATTTCTATAGTGCTTTTCCCAACAGACATTGTCTTAATGCAGCTTTAAAGAAATTAACAGTTAAGGTGAACGATGTGTATTTATCGCTGATGAGCAGCCATGGGACTGTGGCAAGGAAAAACTCCCTTAAATGTTATGAGGAAGAAACCTTGAGAGGAACCAGACTCAAAAGGGGAACCCATCCTCATTTGGGTGACATCAAGAGTGTGATCATATTCTTTAAACAATACAGAACACTGGAGAGTGAGAAAGGTATGACTTGTTACAGAAATGCTTTCTTAGACAGACTTGTGAAACAGCCTGTGAATACAGTGATCTGCTTCCTAGTCTGCTGAAAGTATTATGTAATGGTAATTCTAAAATTGTGCAAGAGCTCTAAAAATTAATGCCTGTGTTTGCTTAAAAAGTCAAACTACAGATTTGTCTTTCACAAAATCTATAATGAATCAATTAAAATACTCCAGTTAACATAAGATATGAACATGAACATAAATGTAATGTACTGTATAGTATTTATAGTATAGTATCTATGTAATGTGTAGTAGTTAGTCTTGTGGCACATGTTTTCGACCCCAAATATATTATAAATTCTCATTTTTTAAACCCATATAACATCTGTTTACCCGTGAAATGTACTGAATCATTTTTGTTTAAAAATATATTATAAATCTTTATTTTTAGAAAGCCAGAATCAGGAAAATGGCAAAAAGGACAACATTTTAAAAAGTACCACAGTGATATTTTAGATTATTATTACAAAAAGAGAAGTGTTTCCTGGGTAAAAGTTTGCTTATACTTGTGTCAGTAATAGGGGCATGAACTACACTTCCCATTAGTCACAGCATGTCATGGGACCATGTCACGTTTGTTGACGCACCTGAGTCACATTCATGATAAATAGTACAGTGCACAGCTCACTTTATTCTCTGTGTCTCAGTTTTAATGTCTTGAGTATTGAGTATTGTCTTGAGTATTATTTAATTAATTTATACATTCGTTATAGACAAAGCTTTAAATGTTATTTAGCAAAATGAATACAAAAAGATTACTGAAAAGTTTGTTAAACTGTCTATGGAAAATTGTCATCCATTCAAGTCCCTTTAAGCTCGTTGTTATTACATGAATGATAAATCTGTGCAATGACAAAGTGTTTTACTTACTTACTTTGCTATACATTTTTATGAGTATTTATACAATTCTAAAGTAATGAAGGGTTAGTAAGACTACACACAACATTTCCATGATTTATTTGAGACATAAAGCCTTTGCCACAAATGCCCTTGTTGTCCAGGGATATTTACAGAGAGGATTTGATGTTTAATCTGTCAACTACATTGAGGAGTATAAGGGTTTACTCATGTTCCCTTCATCAACAGTTCACACTTAAATTGTCAAAACCTCAAAACTAGCCTTACCATGAAGACAAAAGTTATTTTTGATAATTATTTGTTATTTTTAAACATCTAGTGTAACTTTTATTAGAGATTAAACCTCAGACAATCTATTTCATAAATTAAAACATTTATTTCTCACTATTGGATTTTACAGAATGCATTTATCTTTTGTTTCACAAACAGTAGGGTTTGTAGGGGAATTTTTTGATAGAGTCCCTGTATTTCCAATCCCGATCAGCCTATACAAAAAGAGCATCATGAAATGCAGAGTCATTGTTTTGTTTTCATGTTTGCACATATAAGTTTTCATTCTGTGTTTCAAATGACCCAAGCAGGTTTTTGTGCATGGTTAAAAAGACTCATTTTACATATACAGTAGGCCATAGTGTTATAGAGTCACAACTTTTTTTTGCTTTGTGCAATCTAAAAAAAAAATCAATTGCACCACATCCTCCAAATATTGTGCAAAGTATTTGGTTGTACTTGGTTTGACACCAAGACATAAAAGCTTCAGTTGATTGTGTCCCTAATCGGGTGAGGATTAAACTTAGAAGCCTATGGAAATTTATTGGAAATATTTTCAGAAGAATGCACTTTAAAAAAACAAACAATTGTGTGAATCTCTGGAGTATTTTTTAGATTAATAAATTTATAACATTGTGGTTCAGAGAACATTCACATTTTTTACTTATACAGTTGTGCAGCAATGTGTCATCTGAAAATCTGAGACTCTAATGCTATAATTCACGTGACAAAACATTGTACACAACATCCAAACACCCTCTACTGAGAATGTAATAATTTTATATGGAAAAATAAAAACAAACATCCACAACTAATATTTGATAAATATCAGATTGTACAAAACGAATATACTATATAATCACCATCTTACGATAATTATATGGTTATTTAGCATAAGTAGATGTTAAAAGCTCTATGAGATCAGATATGATGAGAGCACTCATTTCTTCTGTAGTGGAAAACTTGAGGTATAGAACAATGTAAAGAAGTAGGAGTGTAAAATCTGTGCTCCAGTTATAGAGCAAGTTTAAACCTGGTCACCATTTTTGTATTGTTTGACAGGACAATAGCAAAGTTTTTTACAGTCATGCATTTGATCTGGTCTTGTGTTTCCTGTTTTGTATGTAATGGGGTGCATGAATATATGTATATATATCTGACCTCCTACAGTGACACTAATAGAAGTTTTGTTAGTTAGTTAACAGACTAAGAAAAATGAATCTCTGACAGGCTAATTTATAAAGAAAATGTATTTATGTTTAATGAGGTGAGCTATAATAGGCCAGTTTAATGCCCCTCTCTTTTCTTTAAAGTTGACGTAATCTTGGCTATCTCTATGTTAGTGCTGTGTGACCCAGTCTGTTCCAGTTACAAAGTGCATTGCTCCAACCTGTCTTCATTAAAGACTGGTGACTAACAGAGTGATTTCACTGCACTGCACATTGTACAGACTTGTAAAGCTGTAAAAACATTTGTGATTTGACATTTGTAATATCAATAAAAGAAAACTGGATTACTCAACGCATTCCTTTATAGCATGCAGTTAAGTCTTTTTAAACGTGGAGTCAAGATCTCAACACATGCCTTACACATGCTTACTGACCTTTAAGCAGATCATGTTAATCTAGAGCTAACTAATGAGAATGCTTAAAAGAGTGGTGCAGAAACTTCTGATCACACAATCTTAAATAACTTGATAATGATTAAACATGTAAAGATGGATTTAGTCACATTCCTTATTATTAATGTGTGATTATGGTTTTCTATTTTTTCAAGTACATTAAAAGTGTTATACATTTTATATGTGGGAAATGCAATTACTTTTTAATGAACAGATATAACATTGACTATTATTTTTATTATCTTGCTAAGCAGAGGTAGGAAGTAATGAAGTACAAATACTTCTACTTAAGTAGATTTTTCTCGTATCATTACTTTAATATTATAATTTTTTTTTTATTTGTATTTTTATAAAATATTATATTATTTTAAATTTTCTTTTCTTTACTTTTTTTTTTTTTTTTACTTTCACTCTGTATTGTTTACACAAATATCTGTACTTTATAATTCTTACTTTTTTAAACCAGGCTCATTACTTTATTTTTAATCTATGTTGGTAAAATATATTTCTGTTTACAATATTTTTTCTTTTCGCTGTGCACCGTTTTCAGCCTATCAACCTATTTCCTGTCATTGCGTGGCTTTTTTTTTTAATCTACCACTGGCGTATCATTTCCTGACTCTCATGCACTACAAATGTAGACTAGTTTACGAAGATGAATAAGCAAGACAGAAAGCAACAAAATGCAGAGATGGTAAAAGTACACACATCCTTCATTTAAGTAGAAGTACAGATACTCATGTTTTAAAAGACTCTGGTAAAAGTTAAAGTAGTGACTACACTTTTTTACTCAAGTTAAAGTAAAGATGTTTGGGCTCTGACATGTACTTCAGTAAAAAGTAGCCATTACTACTAACTGTTTTAGTGTCACGCTGGTAACTGGACCTCACATAATATTATAGATTAATATTAGTCATATTCATATTAGGGCTGTCAATCTATTAAAACATTTAATTGTGATTAATCACATGATTGTCACGAGTTAACTCAAAATTAATCGCAACTAAATCGCACATTTTTATTTGTTCTAAATGTACTTTGTTCTAAATGTAAATGTAAATTAATACGTTTCAGGTTTTTAATACCCTGATCAACATTGACATGGACAAATATGAATGCTTTATGCAAACTTAGTTTAGTGAAACCATACGAAGCCTAAAGCATGAGGACAAAATATTCTTGTAAATGTTTGAAAGTATTAAAATTTTTTTTAAATATATAAATCATCAGGACACCAAACGGAACCTTTGCAATGTTTTCACATGGACGGTTAATGAAGTGATACCGGAGAAACTGTACCTCTTCTAACTTTCATATGGATTACATAATCTGAGAATATTTGTTTTCGTAAAGTAAACATTTCAAGCTATTCATATATTTATTATGCCTGTGCATGTACAAACCGGATTCCAAAAAAATTGGGACACTGTACAAATTGTGAATAAAAACAGAATGCAATGATGTGGAAGTTTCAAATTTAAATATTTTATTCAGAATACAACATAGATGACATCAAATGTTTAAACTGAGAACATTTATCATTTTAAGAGAAAAATAAGTTGATTTTAAATTTCATGGCATCAACACATCTAAAAAAAAGTTGGGACAAGGTCATGTTTACCACTGTGTGGCATCTCCTCTTCTTTTTATAACAGTCTGCAAATGTCTGGGGACTGAGGAGACAAGTTGCTCAAGTTTAGGAATAGGAATGTTGTCCCATTCTTGTCAAATACAGACTTCTAGTTGCTCAACTGTCTTAGGTCTTCTTTATCGCATCTTCCTCTTTATGATACGCCAAATGTTTTCTATGGGTGAAAGATCTGGACTGCAGTCTGGCCATTTCAGTACCCGGATCCTTCTTCTACGCAGCCATGATGTTGTAATTAATGCAGTATGTTGTCTGGCATTGTCATGTTGGAAAATGCAAAGTCTTTCCTGAAAGATGGGAGCATATGTTGCTCCAGAACTTGGATATAACTTTAGGCATTGATGGTGCCTTTCCAGATGTGTAAGCTGCCCATGCCACAGGCACTCATGCAACCCCATACCATAAGAGATGCAGGCTTCTGAACTGAGCTGACAACTTGGGTTGTCCTCTTTAGTCCGGATGACATTGCGTCCCAGTTTTCCAAAAAGAACTTCAAATATTGATTCGTCTGACCACAGAACAGTTTTACACTTTGCCACAGTCCATTTTAAATGAGCCGTGGCCCAGAGAAAATATTTAGGATAAAAAAACTACAGAGTAATTTAAGTTAGTTTTGGTGTTATAAGGAAAAAAATACCACAAAATGCGCCGGCGCGTGTGTGTGTATCATGGCGAATTTTGGTGCTGATTTTAAGACTTGCCACATCAATAAAACTATGTTTACTGATTCAAAAAAGATTTTCGCTAGCGTTTATTTATTTATTGTATATCTGAGTAATTAAAGGATGTCACGAATAAGCCTGTGTTGCGTTGAAGGTTTTAATTTCGCCTCATACTTATTTTTTTTTATTTTCTTTTTTAAAAAATGGTCCCTGGGATTGTTGGGGATTTGCCCTCAAGAGCATTCGTTTAGGTAAGGTTCAGTTCAGGTCCCTCAATTTCTTTAACTCCAACCTTTGGGCACAAGTCATTTCGGAATTGCCATGTTTGGACCACACTGTTTCAGTGAAGGAAAATTATTTATCTGTATGATCTGTATGACGATGAATGTTATATACTTAATCATTTGTTCCACATAAATATTGTTTGTTTCTATTTCTATTTGGAGGTATGCTACAGAGTAATATTCCAAAATGTTAAATTAGTGTTGGGTTAAGGTTTTTTAACAAACATTTTTTTCTAGCATCTTTCTCTTGAGAATATCTATACAATCAAATAATCCAGCCCAATTGACTAAATTTTAGTTTAATTAAGGTTGGATGTGTATGCATATTTAAGTAAATGGGGACTCATGCACACCAATGGACAATGGTAATATTTGAATACAAAAATAATTGTAACAACAATAGATTGTGAGTTTTTTTTTAAATTACTATTCACAAATAGTGTCTAGCTTTAAGTTGTTACCTCACAGTGCAATCTAACATAATTGCCTTAACAAGCAATGTGTTTAAAGCCATTTGGTTTAAGATCAAAATTAAACCTACTGAAGTCAAAGGAAATAGACACAGATTCAAAAGCCACAAAAATATTTTGTACACAGACAACAACTGTATTCAATAACTCTTTTTACTCTTAACTCAAAACTAATTGAAGTTCTCTTTTGAGTTCTACAGTAATATGTTTTAACATCTGAAATATAGAATTCAATTTCAATAACTGAGGAAAAAACACGAACGTAACTTGATCAGGAAGTAATGCAGTAATCAGTTTCTGCCAATGAAGTAGGAATAATATAGAAAATCAATGATTGGATCCGTAAACATGAAAATAGCCTTGAGGCAGATACGATCAATACGTTTTTTTTGCCAGGTGTGTTTAACAGTCATGTGTAACTGGGTGCTAGGCAGAACAAGAATGAAACAAACACCCACCCACACACACACACACACACACACACACACACACACACACACACACACACACACACACACACACACACACACACACATCCCAGGAGGATAAACACAAGGCTACATTGTTAATAATAAACAGATTTACTAACATTAGATCATAAATTATACTGTATCATGTTTAAGTTCTGCACAACAGACTTGTCCTGCTGTATTTTACATATGTAAAATAAAAATAAAGTAGTCACTTTCAGCTGCAAAATCTGGCAAACGTTTATTCAATATCTTGTGTTTTAACTGGGAATTTCTGACAGTTAAAAGTAAAAAAAAAACAATACAACTACACAATGATTCTTTCAGTTCTCTATGTGGATGCTGACGTATTTCAGTATTGTGTGGGCAGTTATCTTACTGGAACCTGGGACTGATAATATATCCTCATATTTGTGGCACAGGCCTCAAGGTCTGTTTAGTTATTTCATACATTGATCTCAGGCACATGCTTGATCTCTATTATAGACTAACCATCATCTTTCTGTTTACCTTGCCAAGTAGAAATAGAGCTGAAGTTGGTGAATGATTAAAGGAGTTTTAGTTTAGGTGACAAATATTTTCAGATAGCAGTTGGTTCTTAGACCTCAATAAAAAAAAAAATCTTATACACTATATCCATTATATGGCTATAAATCCACTTAGGACAAATGTCAACCATTAAGGTTGACTTTCAACTAGATGGCAAAATGGGTGCATGTGGAGGTTGTTGTTCATTAACACATAGTCCTTGATCTTGCTTTTGTATAATTTCCCTTGTTTTGCTCCAGACCTGGTGTCAAGATGACATGTTATAAGCTCTGCTTCAACTCTGTCAATACTCTGCTTCCCAGATGTAAAGTAAATTTACAAAGGCTTGTCAAATAATAGAACAGCGAGATGCATGCACCTAATGAACTAAAACACTATCCTTGTGTCTTGTAATTCAAATTTAAACCTTGTCAAATACACGAACATGCACAAGCCAGCAGTACAATGCTTTATATTGTACTTATAGTTTGTGAGCAACATAGTCAAATATCTGTTTACCAGTTTGTGTGACATAACATGTATGATCTTACATCAATCCAGTTGACAGCTTCGGCTCCTAATGCCTATGGGGTCAGCTTCAAAACCATGGTACATGACTGAGCTTGTGTTTGTCACTTAGCCTTGATACACCTCATATATTCCACATGCACTTCCCAGAAACCTGGTGTCGGCTTTTAGTTTTGTTTTTTCTTTAAGTAACAATTAACAAACTGCACTTCTTCTTCCCATTTATAATCTGGGTATTTTTTGGGGGTATATCATATTTGTCAAAAGCATAGGTACTTTCTTTAAATTGTTTTTATACTTGTGGGTTGTTTTTTTTACATAGGTGACATAAATGGAACTTTTCTAGTCTAATCAAATTTAACTAGAAGTACACATATATATCATTTGACACTATATTTCCACACATTTGTCTTTATAAGAACATGACATTATGATAATGGTTACTTTTGACTAAAATGATTGGAGTATCTGGACTTAATGGGTGTACCTGGTTATTTTGTTCTCTCTGTTGTCAATCTATAATGTTACACTGAAATAATTATAGTGAAGTAATATCTTAATGAGAAAATACTGATGAGTGTCTGTGGGAAAATAAGAACATAAACAAAGTTTTAAACCCTGACAACAAATGTTAAATATGAGCCGCCGGGCAAACACACCCATTAAACTAAGGTAGGCTTGGCTGTACTTTAAAAAAGAAAAAAATGCAGAACACACCTATTTAAAACATGCTGTCTATGTGTGCTCATTCAGGTGGCTTCACCACTTGTAATTACACTGCATCATGTTCATTGCATTAAAAAAAAAAAAAACAGTCAGCTTGAAAGTGTTTATGGTAAACATATTTGCAGTCATTTCTGCTGATATTCTGTTGTTGTATAAGAGTAGTTGTTTATGCTATGAGGACAGTGCACTGAGATTATGCTTAGAAAACTAGATGGCAGTTCTGTATTTCCCTGTGCATGTTATGCATATCCAAATGTGGATGAGAGATTTCTCAGGCGATTATGTGAGAATACAACACTGGCATGTCAATTTGACCGCTCAGCTTTCTGACACTTGTTCCCACCGCTCTACTCTTACTGTTTACTGTGTTCCCAGCATTGCCCTCATGATGCACTGTGTACTGTAAACTTCATGCTTTGTGACTTTTTTATTCTGATTTACTTGGTAATACACCTCAGTAAAAAACTAAGCAAAGACTCAATGCTGTTTTTAAGAACATTCGTCACTAATATTTTAAAGACATTAGGAATAATTCAGTGGAGCCAGAACTTATTTTTCTAAAGTATGTTTTCCTAGGATTCTTCTAAGCAATAGATAGGCATGTAAGAAGTTGTAGTTATAGCACAGCAATGTTCAAATCTTAAAACACAATAATGCCTTATAGCAAAGCTTTGAACAGTCAATTGCTTTTTTTATATACTTGCATTGTAAATTCAGGTAAAATGATCAACTGGTATGAATGTTTCTTGATTTCTAAGGTTTTTAGATGTTCAATAAAGTGTAGTTTACTGTTTGCTAAACTGTTTACTGGTGCCATAATCATTGTCTATTAATATCCATTTCCATGCAAAGAAATGTCCCAGTAGTTTTTTCAGTATATCAGTTCAAGAAATAGCAGTGTCATAAAAGAATGTTATCTAGTACTTCCTTTGGTCATTAAAATTCCATGTATTTTTGGCATACCTTCAAGAGGAAATCAAGAAAATTAAACAATATTAAAACAGCAGGATGTAAATAGCATGGATAATGTTAAGCCGAATTGAGTCAGTATATCTCCAGCAGGAACACAATGTTCTAAAGGAAACCGCCTCAGCATGTTTCAGCATGTCTCAGCATGAAACTGTGCATTATGTGACATAAAGATTTCATCATCATGACATGGGTATTTGTGACACAAAGATTGTACTTATCTATCTTTCCCAAACAAAAAAGCCTTAAGGGATTCTACATGTTAATGACACTGTCCCAAATGTCTTTTTCCCCCCTTTTTTATAAGTCCTGGTACAAAATAGTTAAAATAGTACAACTCTATCACGTCAGCTGTCTGGTCACATGACACAAAGGAAAAAACTGCGTCATCCTTTTTCTTTTGTATGAATCTATTATTAAATCAGAATTTCCTCATAAGAACACTGGGAGCTTTTACAGTAAAAAAGCTTTAAAATATTACAGAAACCTTCATAATGGTGAAGTGTTGTGTGTATTGACAGAATGAAATGCACATGATTTAAACAACTCGCACATTTGCTTGAACAAAGAAAAGGTGTTCCATAAAATGTTTCTCTCAGAGAACTTTTAAAGTTTTCATGTAAAGTATTCTTTATCATAGAGTGTTTCCATTATTAAATTGGAATACAAGTAGAGTAAAAGGAGGTAAGGAATATATTAAAAGAACATGTAGCACTATCTTCATATTGGAGCTGTGTTTTTCTCACTGGTGTACATGTATATAAGAAATGTCAAACAAGTAGTTAATTATTTGTAATGCCTTTTAGTGTTTACATACAAGAAGCTTTACACCAAAATATCTTCACTCATTCACTTACTTCTAGTAACCATTTATCCTGCATATCCTGTCACCTAATGCAATTCCAGGAACAGGTAAGTAGGTGAGGTGGGAATACACACTGGATGGAAGCTCTTATTAGTTTTCCTGTAAGGTAACTAAACAAATTGGAAGTACAAATACATCTCTTTTAATTACTGAATCAATAATATAAATTCCCAATATGATTTCGTATGAAAAGTACAATAATATTTAGTTTGTAAACAAGACAAAATTCTGTCCTGTATAATGTCATTCCCAGGAGTGTGGACTAGATTCTAGATTAAGCCTCTGGAAGGAAGTGGGTGGTGGTGGGAACACTCAGCCTTGCAGTCTTGATATCAGCAGCAGCAGCAGCAGCAACAACAAATACCTGTCCAGTGAGATCATCTGACCACTGTCTGTCATAACAATGGCTCAGGCAGTATTAGGGGCTTACAACCCACAGCTTATGTGCAGCCTTTTTGAGAATGTCCTCAGCAAACACAGGGCTTTCATTCATAAATTAAGGTGCCACTATTCATTTTATTTAACTAGACTCATTTTTAGATCAAGTTGAGGGGAAATTAACTTTCTTTTACAGATGTTTTTAAAACATGGAGTGAGAGAAGGAGGGTGGTATGTGGAATGTGAAACAGACTTCTAAGAGATATGTAATCAAATATCTCTCTAAGGACAATGCAGTCTAACCACATCAAACCCTTTACTAAGACCATGGCTTACCTCATGGTATGTTTTACAAGGAATGTAGATCTAGACATCTAAATTCAATTCAATTAAAAACTTTCTTTTCGGCTTCTCCCGTTAGGGGTCACCACAGCGGATCCTCCGCACGTTTGATTTGGCACATGTTTTACGCTGGATGCCCTTCCTAACGCAACCCTCCCCAATTTATCCGGGCTTGGGACCGGCACTAAGAGTGGCTGGGGATGGTTCCCTGACCGGGAATCGAACCCGGGTCGCAGCGGTGGGAGCGCTGCATCTTAACCACTAGACGACCTCTAAATTCAAATCAATTATTTACTGTAATTTGTACAGCAGTTAGTAAACATTTACAGTCTGGCTCATCTTACAGCAGACATTTATTTGGTTCTATTGTTCTTTTACTTGGCTTCTTTTTAATACAAACTAAATGTAAGAAGGAAAACTAGTCAGTTCCCTTCCAGGAACTCGAGCTGCGTCGGAACACTTTGGGAACGCGACTGCATTGTCCATGCTCTGAATAATGAGACTAATCAGTCAAAATTGAAAGCAGGAAGTATAAAGCGCCCATGGAGAGAAGCCGTATTCAGCTTCTGTTTATTCACTAAGCGCTTTGTGTAAATTTAATGTTTGTCTGACTGTCTGTCAAAAAAAAAAAAAAAATAAAAAAAAAATATATATATATATATATATATATATATATATAATGAAGGCATCGAAAAAAAAATTTTTACGGCCGTGTGCTTCTCCCTGCCCCCGTTTTATTACAGGAAGGGATACAACCAGCCTGTGTGTGGCTTGTTTGGGAGCGGAGCATGCGATTTTGGCTCTCGAGAGAGCTGATTGCCAGCACTGCGCTCGCATGCCCATGCGGCTGCTCCACTCCCGGCGGGCCTTCTTTGAGGCAGAGCAGCGCTGAGGCAGAGCAGTACGCCGGTTAATGGGGTTCTCTCAGGGATCTCACAGAAGGTCTGGAGACTAACTTTCCCTTTCTCATTCCTGCTCTGCTTGGTCCAGCTCTCGTTTGGCTTCGGAGGTACGCCTTTCTGCGATGTCTTCCTCCAAGGAGAAGAGCCCTTGAGAACCCAATAGCAAAGAGCGCCTAGTTGTGACACGTGCTGTTCAGAAGCTGGATATAGCATGGCTGGCCGGTGAGCATAAATCCGGGGCAGTTTTCCGGGACCGCCGTACGGTGAATCTGGCTCGACGGGCCACAAAAAAGACCGCTAAGGCCATTTGCCGGTCTACAGCTGCCCTAATGGCCACCGAGAGACATCTGTGGCTTACCCTGTCCAAAATACCTGACAGGGACAAGGTCGTGCTTCTGGACGCACCACTTTCTAATTTGGGCTTCTTTGGCGACACAGTTGATTCGGTAGTCTACAGGTTCCAGGTGTGCAAGAGACAATCGGCAGCATTCCAGCGGTATTTCCCATGGTGCTCTTATGGGGCTGCTCGGCGGGTCTCGAGAGACTAATACCCTTAAGAGAGAACCTGGCAGCCTGGATTGCTTTGCCAGACGTGTCCCAGTGGGAGTCTATGCGATTCAGTTCGGGTCTTGCCTGCCCCAGTTCAACGGGCTCTCTACCAGTCTGGTGAGAAGCAAGCAGGTTCTGGTCCTAGAATGAAAAATTAGACACTCTCCTGAGGAAGGAAGCCATCGAGGTGGTCCCTCCGTGTGTCTGGGTTCTACAGCCGGCACTTCATAGTTCCCAAAAAGGATGGTGGGTTGCATCCTATCCTAGATGTCAGCTGAACCGCTTTTTGATGAGGTTCCGGTTCAAGCTGCTGACCCTCAAGCAGGTTCCACTGGAACTGGATGCCATGGCACAACTGTGGCTGAGGATGCGCCTTTACGCCTTCCCCCCATTGCGCTGCTTCTGGGAGTTCGGGAGAGAATTCACCCGGACAGAGTCTGTCTCCTTTTGGTAGCCCCACGGTGGGCGGGCTGTCCGTGCTTTGCCGGACCTGGTGGCCCTCCTCGAACAGCCTCCATGGGAGATTCCTCTGAGGAGGGATCCCCTCAATCAGTGGGAGAAGTAGGTTACCCCCGCCTGAGTTGTGAAAGCTGTGACTGTGGCCCCCTGAAGGGGCAAAACTTTGAGGTTCCAGTCTCTCCACCGACGTGGTAGAGACCATTCTCCAATTCAGAGCTCCCTCCACTGGAGTTTCTGCAGGAGCAGTTCGCAAAAGGGTTGGCTCCATCCACCTTCACAGTGTACGTGCCTGCCATTTCGGCGTATCACACCCCGTGTCCGGGATTTCAGTGGGCAGAGACCCACTCCTGACGCGTTTTCTCCATGGCCCCCGGTGCGGCCCCCGGTGCGTCCAAGAGTGAATGGGTGGGACCTGTCCGTAGTGTTGGAGGCTCTGTCTGAGCCCCCCTTTGAGCCTTTGGCCGAGATTTTTTATGGAGGACTGGCTAACGCTTAGGGAACTAGGGGTATATACGTAACCTAGAGATGATCCTTCGCATAATCCATTTGAATCATAATCAGCCCCAAAGCCATTGATTAACTGTCAGAAGGGTTCAAATTCCTTCCTTCACTTATAAAGATAAAGGGCCAAATAATTTTGGATCTTTTTGGATACATAATATATACATATACTCTATTAGCCCATACAAATCCTAATGTAGACTTTAAAAAAAAAAAATTATTATTGAAGCAAATAATAGTAGTCTTAAATCCAGAAGTAGTCCAAATCAAAATTTCTGACTTTGTGGTTTGGTATGAGTGGCAAATTCTTTGAATGGCTTGCTTTTATTATTTTCAAATTAATTTCTTGCAAATCATGACAAGCTGTGTTTATTCCAAAGACAAAATATTTCTCAGTAGTTGAAGGTAATCTAGGTATAATATAATAATGACACTATCATGCCATTGGTTTACATTTTTATTTATCAAAAAGGTAACGTTTTTCCCCACAGCTTAAAAAAAAAAAAACAGTCAACTGAACTCTCAAGTGGAATTTTATTAGCAAGTGAAAGCATGTTTCTTTTTGATTTGCCGGAAGCCCCAAATTATGATTTATACAAGCAATTATAATCAATCGAAAGCACTGACTGATAGTGGGCTTCTCAAATGATTTGACATGTAAAAGTGCCAAGCAGGTGTTTTACCGTCTGTGACTCTGTTGCTGTAACAAATGATTGATAGGGTTTTTATCCGAGCAAAACTTGGACGGGGAAAATGTCTGACTTGAAAATTTTTTTCCACAATGAACTTGGTTGCATTCTTTAAATGAAAATGGTTTCAGTATGTAATGTATGATGTGTTAAGATGAGAATTATAGTTATAACTGTATTACAGCCAATAACTGTGCAACAATAAACAGTGAAGATGAGTAAACAGTCTGGAGAGTTTACTTGCTTGCAGTCTAACATAAGGTTTACCATTTGTTAACTCTATATGTACATAGAAAAACCACAAAGGACGTAAATCCCCAGAACAGGGTTACTTTAGTTCACTTCCTGTATTCAACGCTTGTGTACACAGCATTTAACACAAAGTATTTGCCTCCTCCTGGTGGTCAGGAGGCAGAATATCTCATTGGTTGCCTCTTAGTTGGCTTTATCTAACCAATAGAGAAACAGAACCTGGTTTGGTAGAGAATTTGCAAAAGTGCAACCTTCTAAAAAATAAAAACAATTTTGTGCTTTGTGCTCTTTTATGCTGGATAACAGGCTGTGATGGTTAGAATCCAGCATGTTTTTATAGCTAGCAAGTGCTAGCTGACCAGTAAAACCATCACATACATGTGAAAAA
Organism: Silurus aristotelis; assembly: GCF_946808225.1. Classification (NCBI taxonomy): domain Eukaryota; kingdom Metazoa; phylum Chordata; class Actinopteri; order Siluriformes; family Siluridae; genus Silurus; species Silurus aristotelis. Next base: position 23,428,408 of record NC_139574.1, on the reverse strand, counting down.
CACAACAAACTGTATGCTGGCAGTTTTTGCTGGTCACCATAAAATATAGATACTGTGCAACATTTGCTTTCAGTAATCTACAAAAGGGATGATTCTTGGCTATTGCACACTTAATTTCACGTTATTGTGCACAATTTATTTAACTCTCAGAACCAAGAACCATACAACTCCATGGCTAATTGTAGCCATAAAATACATACAACATCTACATACTTATAATGCGTGTCTTTTAATCTGCACTGGAGATTCCCCTTACTGAAGTCAATTCAGGACCAATTCAGTACAATCACAGAAAACCTTTCTGACATCACCTTAATTAAAGGTAACCAAATCAATAAGTGCTGTCTACAATCCAACAATTAGACTAGTTAGGCTGTGATTGTTTTGTTGCTACACACATTCTGATAAAATACATACAATAAATTATAATAATATGCAGCTAAAAGAAATATTGCTCTATGAGTAAAAGCATAGCAGACATCACAGCATAACCTAAGTGCTATTCGGCTATTAGCCAATTTCAGAAAATACATTTACTACCTTCTTGTAACGAGATGAGCTGCATACACACTTTTATCTTTTGCATGTTTTCCCGTACTTCTTTCCTCTTTTTTATTAGCTTGAGGATTTAGACCTTTTTTGTCATCCATAATTTTAATTTGGATTCAGTTCTCCTTACTGACATGACGTCACCCAACCCCCGCCTGTCCTTTCTGAGGGTATGAGTGAGTGAAGTTCTCCGGGCGGTGGATGCGCACAAGATGCCTCGCCATCAAAACAAGTTTAAATAAGAGCGCGTGCTCTGCACTGATTGGTGGCTTGTCGCGCGCTTGACCAGTATAGTTTTTATCCACTATAAAGGAGCGACTGGTTTTGCGAGATGTCGTTAAGTAAAAAGTAAGATATTTCACTTTGAAATGTAGTGAAGTGAAAGTAAAAGTCTCCCCAAACGGAAATACTTCAGTAAAGCACAGATACGCAAAAAAAGCTACTTAAGTACAGTAACGAATTACATTAAGTTCATTACTGTCCACCACTGCCAACTACTAAACTACTAAACCATGCCCAATACACCACTAGAATGTCACAAACAACTACACCAGGAAGAAGCAAATTAACCACCAGACTGGCATAGACAAACAAATGAAATTTTTGTTTTACTAAACTTGCTCCCATAACATAAAACTCTTTAGATGATAAGTGTAAAAAAATTTTTTACTTTAAGATTTATTTTCTTTTTAATTCTTTTTCATCTGCATCTTAAATAATTTTTAGTCATGCCTACATTTACTCTGATCCCTTTACTTCCAAGTTTCTTTCTTTTCCTTATCTTAATCTTTTTTTTTTTAAGTTTTTCTCCTCCTTCTCTCAGGCAAGTCCTTGATGCATTATTAGGTGCAGGCAGTCAAATGTCCTCAACCTGGGCATTCTGAGCAGCTTATTTTCCTGATCTCACTGTGCGCCACTTCCGCCCTCTGCTGGCTGCCGGCGGTGTAGCGCGGCCTCTTAGACTTAAGTTGATTGTGTTGCACAAAACTGGGCTAATGCATTTAGTTGCCCATTTTGTCGACATGCGACTATTACTGTACCTTGTTAGCTAAAGCCCATTAGGACAGCAGCCATTCTGCCCCATGCTTGCTTTGTATATGTTTGGGAAAGAGCAGCAGGGAGGGACTGTTAATGATATTGCTTCTTCTGTGTTAGTTGTACACTGCAATGATATATCACTCAAATGAGATTAAATCTGTTAATATTTAAAATATAACTCAACATTTACCATCAAATTTTAACTGCATTTATTATTCTTTGACTGGAAATGAAATGAATCTACTCTTCATTTTGGTAATAATAAACTAGTATTGAATGGTCATTTGATCAAAAACATATGCAGACAAATAAGATTTGTTCTTTGATGGTTCACTGGTTCCCTATAGTTTAAAATGCTTCCCTACAATTGAACATCAGTTTCCTGCAGTAGAAGATATATATTTTCAAATCCAGTTGCTTTGGACTTGTGCTTTTTTGATTGACTGATGACAACATTTTTAAATCCCCTATTTAATTCGGGTTTGAGATCTGGTAAAAGCATGTACCATCACAATAATTTTATTTTTTTTAGCATACATTATTATTTTGGAAGATCACACTCTTTCTGTCTTTCTACCAGGATATAAATGTTTCTCAGGCTGATGAAGGTGATTTCCAGTGACCCTGGACACTGATTTGCCACCTGTTTTTTGTTTACAGTATATACAGTCCCCTGCAAAACTATTGGAGGTTAAATGAAGACATTTGTGTTTGAGATCACAAGATATATATAAGCATTTAAGCATGGAATATAAGCATTTATTTGTTAGTGTGTAGATGTGTTTAATAAAATAAAACATTTCTATGATCCCTCTAATTTTTAGGTGACTGACACTGTTTTCTGTTATCCAGGTGTGCCCTGTTAGATTGATTGTTTAAACAAACAAACAAAAAAAGTCAACATCTGTGTTTGGTTTTACCCTTCAGTTTCACCTGTAAATGATGACAATGGCTTGAGACAATCCAGCCATTTTGAAGATATAAATGATGGAAAATCAGTCAAATTCATTGCACAAACAGTGGGCATATTAACCAATATAACAATCTGGAATGTCCTGAAATGGAATGAAGCCACTTGTGTACAGTACTAAGCAGCAGACACATAATTGATTGGCCAAGGAAAGCAGCAACCATTGATGACAGAAAAAAAGCTAACAAAACCAACAACCTTCACAGGGCAGGAAAAAGGTTTTACAATCCACCAGCTGAAGAAATACAAAAGTCCCAAAGGTTCTGAAAACAAAATTAACCTTTACCAAAATGATGGAAAGGCCAAAGTGTGGAAAAGGAAATTATCCACATATGATCAATACATACAAGCTAATCTGTGGAAACATAGCTAAGGTAGTGGCATTACTTGGGCTTGCATGGCTGCTTAGCCATGCATAAGCCATTAACCTTATTGATTATGTCATTTATAATAGAAGCAACAGAATTTGGGCTCTACAAAAACAATCTGCCAGTTTACATAGAAATGCATCCAAATGATTTACAAACAAATTCATCATGCAACAAGACCAAAAAACACACCTATCAAAACATACTGGGAACTCAACAAACGTTTTTATTAGGGAAAAAATTGGAAGGTTTTAAACTGGCCATGTCAATTACCAAACCTTTACCCACATGGTCAGCATATCACCTCCTAAAGAGGAAACAAACCAAATAAACAACTGAATGAACCTGTTGGAAAAGCCTGGGAAAACAACACTAAAAAGAAGAAACCAACAGTTTGGTGGTCTAAATGATTTGCTAACTGTATACAGTTGTTGCAAACTAGAGATATACAACCAAATATTGTTATTTATTTTAATTAACTTTAAAACCTTTCAGTCTCTATACTTCTTGTATTTGTACCTATAATCGCTTAATCAATTGAGTCTCTTACCATATTCCACTTTTGATTTTAAAACCATATATCTTCAGTCTACAGCCAACCTCCACAAATACAATTTTGTAACTATGGTCTTGTCAGTCAAACTAAATTAGCATGTGCTTTACAATTCCACCACTAGAGAGTGTGATTTCTTGTTTTAAAATGCCACCCAATGTTAAGTTGATAGTGAAGTAAATTATCTGTCTAATTACTCTCTCTCTCTCTCTCTCTCTCTCTCTCTCTCTCTCTCTCTCTCTCTCTCTCTCTCTCTCTCTCACACACTGTCTTTCTGTCTTTCACTCATGTGCATAATAATAAATAAACAAAAAAATACAATTATGCAAGTGTGTGCCAGTATGACTGTTTCATCATTACCAAGAAACTAGGCACAGAAAAAGAAGGGGGGTTGGGTGGGTTGAGCACACTGGGGGTGGGAGAAAGTGGGGAAATGTACTGCAGCTCTCTGGTTTCCAGTGCTGGCTCTGCTCACCAGGATCTAGCACTGACTCTGAGTGCAGGTACGTATCAGTCAAACTTTTGATTTTGCACCAACCAGGGCCAAAGTTTTTATTTATTTATTTATTTTTTCTAATTTATGTGTGTGTGCGCTTTTGTCTGAAGTTTCCTTAATAATTACACTCATTGATTTGGATGCATTGCAATTCCAGTCTCAAATTATACTTTCTGTCAGTTGATTCTGAGTAATCTGTATTCGTAATTGTTATACCAGTCTAATATACACTATACTACACTAATACTCAGATTAGATTGATATAATTTGTATGTTTAATGTTAATGAAAGTACCCATCAAGTGTGTAATTTGTGTGGTAATAAACTTACACTGCTATGCAGTATGTTACTTTTTTTTGTAATTCATGCAACCAGCACTTCATGAAGGCAGATGTGAATATATTTACTGTGGCCATTGTTAACACGACGAATGACATCCCCCAGTTTGACCAGCTAAGTTACAGTAGTAAAGCTCTGGATTAACTTGACTTTTAAGGATTTGTAGCAAGTGTGCACAAGTTTCCTGTAGCATGCAGTTTTATTCATAATTATTTACCTATTAGGCAGTAACACAAGTTAGTCTTATACAGTATCAAGCTGAAATAGTTAAAAGTGGGTCTCTAGGGTTAACCCGAAGACTGAAGTGAAGGTTGGCAGTAAGGTTTATGCTGTTAGAAGGAGATGACTTATGAAGCTAAAATTAAGCTGGGGTTGATTTGGAATTTTACACTTGGGTGGTGAGACGGGAAAGAGCTGAACCCACAAATAGTGTGAAATCTCTTTAATGCCTCTGCTGGAGCGCGACCTCAACACTTCTGCACCCACAAGCACACTCAAAGAGTTGTAGTATTGCCTTGTCATTAATTACTTAGAAACATAGTTTTGAAATTCATAAATATATGAAGCTAAAGATGTTAGTGATCGGTTGTATATAGATTTTTTTTTGGTTAGTTAGTGACTGAGCTTAAGTGTTTTCCCCCTTGAGTGATATTGCTGTGTGCCAGTGTCTTGACATTCACCCATGTAACAGCAGACAGACAGTTTTGGGTTTCTGAGACTAAACACTAAAAGAGCATGCCCTTGGTAGCTTTTGTGATGCTATTCTGATCAGGCAGTTGCTTGGATTGCTTAGATATTTAAAAAAAGAAAAACGTCTGTATTGGAATTCAGCTTTATTTATTCATGGTGTCTGATCTTTTCTAACATTTTTTCTGTCGACGATGGAGAAATAGTAATAATAATTAACTTCTGTTAGAGACATTTGACACTTTACAGTGTGTTTATACCATGTTTATTGTTAATCCTGGTCATTTACCCAACAGAACTGAATTAAAACTCATAGTGTTACCCTTTAACAAAACATTAAGAAGTTCCTGAGCTTTTATACATAGGAATTCCTTACATTCATTTCTGAAATCTACCTGTTGTCACAATGCAGATCACATTACATAATGAAAGCATGAGTTCCATTATGGCAGCTATGAGTTGCAGAGATTCCTTGTGGAAAGATCTCATTTAAAACCACAGCATTACCAGCTGGTTGAACAGGTGGAACATGCTGTTCTACCATGCTTTAATATTGTCAGAAGTGGAGTTGATGTGTTTTGGGAGTTCTGCAGACAGGTGCATGAAGCAGGCAGCTTGCTTTAGAAATGTGAAGAGCTCATAAAGATGTCACCTGGCTGGTGAGACTGACCATGTTTGACCTCCTTTCTTCCTATTTATAATTCCATCTCTGATAAATCTAATGACAAACCAAAGTCAAATAAGTATATGAGATTGGGGTGTTTCATGTGAAATGGTAAAAAGTTTTTATACATAATAGGCATGTATCTCTTTAAGGAAAGTAACTGGGGAGTTATAATGTAACAGTTTGGTTATTGTAATATATACTTTTTCTCCTGCAAGAAATTTTTGTTGCCTCCACAAAGAGTCTCTCAACCATTTAAATATCTCAACTCTTTCATATTTGCTTTGACATTTAAGTTATTTGTTCACTATTAGGATTTAGAAGTGCTGTCAAATTAAGTGCTTTAGCTGAAAGCACAACAAAATTGTGTATTATATGACTAATTGATGTGTTGGAGGAGACAGAGCAGTTACGTATGTTACTTAATTGTATCAGATTTAGCATCTTTGCCAAAAGGCTCAAATGATGTGTACACAAAATAATGATCTATATTACAGTTTATATGGATGCATCACAAGTGTATTTTCTAATATTACAGGATTAAGCTTAGTTGAAAAAACTGCTAAGAAAATGTTATGTAAGCTATCATGTATGGTATAAAGCACACACATATTGTTTACTTGTTTTTGCATATAACCATCAGTCACTGATAATTCACAGGATATTTTTCACAACATCTGAATTGTGGAGTGATAACTTGAGTTCAGGGAGAGCTGAATCCATGCAAATCCTTCTTGTATAATAGAATTTAAAAGCTCCAGTCCATGGTGCCCCATGCATGTTTTTTTGGGTGTGGTGATGTGAAACTGTGGCTTTGTATGATGTTTCATATCAGTACCACAGTTCTGCTCAGCACTTGGTTGAGGGTTGCGTAGATGTGAATGTAATCTGCTGATAAATGTGGAGGCATGTCTCTATCCACTCTTCACCACTGAAACTCAAAACTTAGGCCTGCCATTCTGCCTCTAAGAATAGCAGAGATCTCTCTCTCTCTCTCTCTCTCTCTCTCTCTTTCTTTCTCTCTCTCTCTTTCTCTCACAGTTCAACTCTCACAATTAAATGTTATGCTTACAATATGGTTTATTGAAATGATTAAGGGAATTTAATACATATTGCAAGAAACTAATTCTTTCTTATCTTTTGCTCACTCACTTTCAATATCTGCATCTCGGTCCAAGCCATTGTGGTGTGATCTTAAGAAAATAGAGCTTTAGGAAAGAATACAGCCTAGCTGTTATGGCAGTCTATTACATTGCTTCACATTACACACAAACACACACACACACACACACACACACACACACACACACACACACACACACACACACACTCTCTCTCTCTCTCTCTCTCTCTCTCTCTCTCTCTCTCTCTCTCTCTCTCTCTCTCTCTCTCTCTCTCTCTCTCTCTCTCTCTCTCTCTCAAACACATGCTTATTAACACCTAGAGGCAATTTATCTTAGTTAATGCACCTACTGGCCTGTTTCTGAGAACCCAAAGAAGCACATACAGTAACCTGAGCTTTGCTCGAACCCAGGTCCTTACACTGTGAGGCAGCAACACAACCCACTGTGCCACCCTGCCAAACTCTTTTGTCTCTCTAGTTGGTCTTTTTTAATTGATTTCAAAAGTTTATGTTTTGTCGTAGCATTAAAAAGAAAAAATAATTGCTAATAAAAAAAAATACCATCTCTCCCATTATCTTTATACATACAATGTTACATTATGAATGTTTCAGTCATTGTTCACAGATCTAAATGTTGTCATCTAAGAGTGCTTTCATACAGTCCTTTATGGCATGACATGCTAGAAAACCTTTATATTATTCATGTAGACCAGTTTACATTCATTTTTTTTTCATTCAGTTAGTTTTATTTAAATATGAAAGCAGTCTAGTCTGCACATTCTGGAAAAAAACAAAGTGTGCTCCCCATTTGAAACTGTTGTTTAGAGAAAATTGTAAAGGCACACAGACTGTTTATCAGCAGATTATTCACTTTGATGGGTTTTAGCTCTGCCTGCCATCTTTTGTGTTGGATATCATGCTTGTGTCTGAGTAATGAACTTTCAGTGAATACTTTAAAACATTTCTTTCTCTTGCCAGAGCTCTTTGTCTCTGGGCTGGTGCTGTTCTGTAAGAGTTAGATCAAGCCGCCAACATGTCAAAGAGCGACCCCCGGGACATTGATGAGGATGCTATCCTCAAGGGGCTTAGTGCAGAGGAGCTGGACCAGCTCGAATATGAACTGCAGGAGATGGACCCTGAGGTAAAGAAGAGATTGCACATTAATAAACATTCCCCATCTTGTAGCTCAGCTAAATTTACCCCACCTACACAAGTGTTCACACATGAAAAAAACAGGAATTTTTCCTGTGACACAATTCAAAAATGCAAAACATTCATTATTATGGTGCATAAATTAAAAGCATACTGGGTGGAAAGACTAAAACTTATGTGGTTTTTCTTTGCACTATTTTAGATTTAGTTATGATAAGATCTGCTCGATTAGATGATTAAATATACATTGGTCATGTTTCAGAATGCAATGCTCCCAGCTGGCTTCCGTCAACGTGATCAGACCAAGAAGAGTCCAACAGGTCCATTTGACCGCAGTTCTCTGCTTGATCACCTGGAGAAACAAGCTTTGGAACATCAGGATAGAGAAGACCTTGTGCCCTTCACAGGGGAGAAGAAAGGTAATTAAGCTTCTGCTTCAGTAAGGAAGGGATAACATATGGTTTTTTTCTTTCAAACTGAATCCCAGTCTTTTTCTAGGGAAGAAATTTATTCCCAAACCTGGAGCAGGAAGAATCCCAGAAGACGAGCAGATAACTCTGGAGCCTGAGTTGGAAGAAGCTCTGAAAAATGCAACTGATGCTGAGATGTGTGATATTGCAGGTGGGTGGAATGGCATGAGTAATTCTCTGATATGTTGACAGATAGACCAAAGCTGTCACTATATTAAATCTTGACCATCATTGGCTTTTATTTAACCTCTGTCCAGAATCCACTGTGCCTACCCTCAGAAAAAATCCAGAGACTAAACCAGTTACTTAAAATATAGCAAATCAGCTAACACACAGAGCTACATGCTATTCAGTGTGGGAAATATGTCATCTTGACTAAAAACCTCATTTACTATGTTATTAAATCAACTGAGATTACACAACCTGAATACCTACACTATATTACTCTACGTTACAGTAACGGCTTACTGTACTGCATATATTGTCATAACAATCCAACAGTGACGGTTTTTCAGTAGTATAAATGACTTGGAAAAAAAAAGAGGGAAATAGTAACAGTGTCTAACAGAGTGATAGTCCTATGGCTCAATGTGCATTACAGATGTGACTGAGCTTGGGCCATATCCCACAGTATCTGATTCCCATAGCTCAGCAGGTCACTAAAATAAGCTGGCCAAGGGCCACTGGTATTAGCATTAACACATGTAGAAAGGGGGTTGGTAGGTTTGTGATACTGAGAAGAGCCTGTAGGTTGAAGGTACTTACACAGCCATATGGGAAAACAACAGAGTGTTGTTTAAAGGCCGTGTGAAGTAACAGACAGAAGCTTAGTTTCCTCAGGGCTGTCCAGTTGTATCCAGAACATAAATTGAACATAAAGTAGTGACTATTTAAAAAAAAAATGCACAAACTGTGGATAAATGTTTTTGCCACAGATCATGTCATGCGAAGCAAAATGATGAAGTAATTAGCTACTGTCACAAGTGCTCAAGTAATCTAAAATACACCTACCTGTTTGGTGTCTAACAGAAAATAACATTCTTTAGTGTGAACAAATAAATAACACAGATTATTAAAATACAGTAAGATAAGGGCAAAAAAATTTGTTTCTTAATGCTCCACAATTGGCTCCATGATGAAAGCAAAAGCAGAAATTTGTGTAAATCGAATCATATATAATATAATATAATATAATATAATTTATTAAAAGACAATTAAAAGTTTTCACTTTGTGCTGTGGTGGTAGACAATGCTTTTAGCATTTTTCTGGATGAAGCTTACTGTGGTACAGCCATTAAACTGGAACCCATCCAATTTGGGATTAAAACACCTTTACAGCTATGGCATTCCGCAGTCTGTGTTTTGAATGGAAATCCACATTTCAATAGTTGATGGGCAGCAGGGTGTGAGTGTGTGTGTGTGTGTGTGTGTGTGTGTGTGTGTGTGTGTGTGTGTGTGTGTGTGTGTGTGTGTGTGTGTTGGGGGAGGGGAGGGGTGCTGTTTATATGTTAAAAGCATCCAGTCTTATTGTCTTTGACATTAATAACTGCTGTTGTTGGTGGGATTATTATAGAGAGTAGAAGTCATACATAAAGGCAGAATATTGGGCTCATAAGCAGCTGTCCATCTGTCTGCCATTGTGCCTAAAAAAGCCTTCTTATCCCAGTTGCAGTACAGTGTTGCTGGACAAACCAAATCAAATCAACCTTTACCAAATTTGATCTACTATCAATTTTTCACTATCGAAGTGTGAATAGATAAATAGCACAGCAATGTGGGAAATGCAGTCTCACAAACGCAACATTTAGAAAAAAAAAACATTTTATCACCATCTGTAGTGGAAAAAAGGTCATTGTTTTCTTAGAAAATGCTTCCACCTGTTGGTGATGATATGACAATACAGTCATCCCTAACATATTTTCTCAATCATATCCTTTAAGCAACTTTTAAGTTTTCAGTGTCTGTGTGAACTTTTCACATGGTGTTTATACATTCAAAAACAAGACCAATATGTGAAAACAATTCGTGCCTGATTTAACCACTTACATTTGCATCTTTGCAGCCATCCTGGGAATGTACACACTAATGAGTAATAAGCAGTATTACGATGCTCTTGGTGCCACTGGAAAAATTGCCAACACAGAAGGCATCAATAGTATGTACTCCTCTCACATGAACATTTGTTTAATGATACTTACATATATTATAAGATAATTATAATTATACTTATATAATGATCTCGTCTTTCTTTAATTCTGTATTGTGGTCTGCCCTGCATCCTGTTACAGGCGTTGTAAAACCTGATGTGTATAAGATCTACCCTGATGAACCACCCAATGACACAGATGTTGAAGACACATTGGAAAGGATCCAGAAGAACGACAACAGCCTGACAGAGGTCAACTTTAACAACATCCCGGTAATTTAAACCGTGATAAGACATTGATTAAATAAGTTATGTCACAAATAAACTGATGCTACTGCCTCTGTGCTTTTTAACCTACATTTTATTTATAGGTTTAAACTTCTTTTAATAATTTTTAAGCACTCCTGGGTAAAACTGTAAGTTTATAAAAACTCAGAGTTTTAATATATCACAGTACTTCACATATAAAAGTATAATATTAAAACAAACTGAGTAAAATAAGCCAAAAAAATTAAAGAATAAGTAAGTTAACTGATTATTAACAAAATAATTTTTTTTTAGATTTTATAATGTTTAGTGTATAATACATATACATACAAATACATACAGAACATATCATACAAATAATATTTAATATGACAAATACAAATCGCCTTTTATATATATATATATATATATATATATATATATATATATATATATATATATATATATATATATATATATATACATATATATATATATATTTTATTTATGCATTGTTCCTTGTGGTACACGTTTAGCTTTTTGCTGTACTTGCCAGATATCTATTGTCAGTGAACAATGACCATAGTTATTGCTTTATCCTTTAGGACATTCCCATCCCAACACTGAAGGAGATCTTTCATGGCATGAAGAAAAACACTAACGTACTGAGCTTAAGTATTGCGGCTACACGCAGCAATGATCCTGTGGCTTACGTGAGTAATCCAAGTCACATTTGTAATGCATGTGTTTAGTGCATTTGTAATGCATGAGATTATGGCTGAATTGTGACAAACAGCCAAAACAAAATAAATTAAAAAAGGATGATATTGTGTTTTCTTCCCTCCTTTGGCTTGATGTCTGCCTAAATTGTCCTAAAGCTGTGTCGAAATTGTCTGATTTGGACGGAAACCTGTATTTTATAGAACTGCACTATATAGATAATACGTTTGTCCCCCCCACATTTAGTTTTCATTTGCTGTTATAATAAACTTCACTCTTCTGAGATGATGTTGTAAAAGATTTTTTTAGTGTGCTTGTGGAGATTTTTGGATTGTTTTAATTTTCTAGAAAGCTATTAATGTTTTGATCTTTTCAGTAAATGTACTTAAATAGAGTCTAAGATCAAGGTCTTTCTGTCCTAACCAACCAGGCTGTAGCAGAGATGTTAAGAGAGAACACTACACTGGAAAGCCTGAACATTGAGTCTAACTTCATCACTGCTGAAGGAATGATGGCCATAATTAAAGCCCTGTCTGAAAACACTACCCTAGCTGAAATCAAGATAGATAACCAGGTTAGAACGCTCAACCAGCTAATGATCCATTTAAAAATACCTGGTTGTGCTTTTTCCCAGTTTTAATTGTGATTCTGCTTTTACTTTCTACAGAGACAGAAACTGGGAGATTCAGTAGAGATGGAGATTGCTGCTATGTTGGAAAACAACTCGAGCATCCTAAAGATTGGCTACCACTTCACCCAGCAGGGCCCTCGAGCCAGAGCAGCTATGGCCATCACTAGAAACAATGACTGCTGTGAGTGCAGAATCACTTTAAGTAGGCTATTTACAGCAGACAGACACAAAAGTGCTAGAAGCCGAACATGACTTACAGCAGCAATTATTGCACCTTTATTACATTTTAAATCAAGAGTAAGAACTTAAATATGACATTTGAATATCTGGTACTGAAGGAGCCTCAGTTAATTGGCTTCTCATAACTAATATGCAGAAACCCGTTATTAATTAGCATAAAAATAAAAAATGTTTGAAAATTCATATAAAAAGTAAATCAGGGTATGTCACCTTTGTTTAATTCATTTTGTTTTTCCATATTTAGTCCGGCAGCAGAGATTGAGATGAGCTCAAGGCTGTGATGGTCTCTGTCGGAGCACTGCAAAGAAGTCATGATGGTGACACAGACTAGCCTGCTACGCCTCACCTATTTATTCATTCATTGTGGATATCATTAACGCCAGCCTTGCTCTGTGTATGTATACACTGGGTTTCATCAAGCCAAATGTGTCCTCACTTAATAAAAATCATGTGCTACCAACATGTCAGAGTTTGTAAAACTTGTAAAAACAAAACAAAAAAAAACTACTTCTTGAGCCATTTTTTATTTATTATTTTTTTTTCTTTTAAATATGGTGCTTCTAACAAAAAGATCTGTACATATTTGAAATAAACATTATCTTTTTCATTGTCTAATCAGGCTTCAGTTTTGTTAAATTGAGATCATAAAACTGTGTGTAAAACAAGTGTCTCAGAACACTGTTAGAGCCAATGCCATCCCTCATTAATTCCTAATTAGGTTCACTTTCTGCATTTTATATAAGCGTTTACCCAAATTAATTCAAATTAGCAAGCCTGGTGCATTTTGTCATTAAATGTTTCACTATCAACATAGTTTAATGTAATTTATTCATCTAACATGCTTAATTAAACTAAATGGCACCGCATAGTTTACTTGATCCGACAGTCCATTTATCCACACTGATGAGCCTGAGCAGTACTACTCGAGTTTAAAAACAACTTAATATTGATTAGGAATATAATGACAAAATTGTTTTAGCCTTCAGTTCAGTCACATGATTAACTGAACAGAACAGCTTTCCTAGTGTTACGTAAACCATTGTGTAATAAATTCAGAGCTAGTTACTGTTTAAACATTTGACTTCTGTACAGTCGGATCTTTTCAATTTCCCACAGTAACACTTTGGTTATCCTCTGCCACTTGCCTATTTATACCTATGAAAGTCAGTCCCTAGTCATTTGGTTACACAGCTCCAAATATAGCTTCATACCAGGTCAAGAGGAAAGGGGGTGTACTGTTGAAAAAAAAAACCTGTCCCACCTTCTGAACAGCTGCTGATCTCTTAAGTCTCTTTTTTTTTTTTTTTTACTGACTGAAGGTTACAGACACGGCCATTTTCTCATCCAAAAATGCAGGCCATTAAGTCAAGCTTTAAAACCTCCATAAACAATATTTTGACTTTAGAACCAATGTTACAAGGTGACTGCATAAAAATTTCCTACTTCTAAAATAAGTCAGTGTTTACTTATTGTTTAAAAAATAATAATAAATAATAAAAAAATATTTATAATTCGTTTTTTAAATTCTTATTACCTCTGCTAGGTAATCATGATGTAAATTTAAGGACAGTAGTGACACTACACAATCCGATCCCCACTCTGGCATTTTGAAACAGGATCCAGATCTGTGACTTATGAGCTCTTATTACATGTATGAATCTATTCCACATCTGTGACCTCTTTCATGGTGCAAGTCTAAATACTAGCAATACAAATGAGGAAAAATATATCAAGTCAGTGTTATCTATTTTTAATACAAAGCAACCAATTTGGTATGATAGTTTTGAAAGCAAGATGCCAGGACACATTCTTGGGGGGAGAAACTAGTTTCCTGACTGGTCAGCAGTTCTTTCTGTGGTCCTTTTTGCTTTTCTGCATTATCTCAGCTTGAAGCTTTAACACTAAACAGGAAGGTTGTTTTGAGGAAGCAGACAGTCCAGAAAACACCATTTCTGGCCAGAAATTTCCAGCATAGTCTATAAAGTCTTGTTTGTAGGAAGCAGTGAAACTGGTTCTTCCTCATCTGAGTCAAACTCCACATTTTCATCTTTTATCCATTTCCCACTGGGGTCCTGCAGCCACCCGTGGCTAATGCAAAAAATGAAAAAAGTATATGAACCAGGCAAATACAGCTTGATGTGATTTAAGGTTTAAGACAAACAAAAGTGCTACTGCCTATGTTCATTAAAAAATAATGATCAAAAACTGCAAACACTGCTATAAACACCTCATATGTACTACCAACATTATATGCAATGACCCTGAATAATACCTTTTTAATTTGAGGTATTGGTCTAGTTCTCTTCGTCTCTGCTCTGTGACAGGCTCAGACTCAGCAGGATTAGCAGCTTTCGTTTTCGTTTTCTTCAACTGTGTCTCAATCTGGTACTGGCTTGCTGAACAGCACAATCAGTACAATTATTACAATGTATATTCTGCAAAGAATGTATGAATTATTACATCAAAATGTTTCCATGAAAATAATTAGACTTACATATTTTACCATGACCAGGTGTGGTATCTGTGCTGATTTTGGTTGTAGCTGTGAAAACACCATGGTTGCTGCTGCAGTCTTGGTTCAGTGGAGACGCTGGTTTTTCAGATCTTTGACTTAAAAAAACCCACAAAAATGTATAAATACAAAAATAAAAAAAGAACATTATATATATATAAGGCCTGAGACATGATTTTTGTAAGTTTCAATAAAATGCATTAATACAATATACAACATAAACTTTTACACTACTTATGTCGGAAATTTTGATTGGATTTTGAGAAAAAAGAGTAAATTGTTTGGACATTACCTGGCCTTTTTATGGCAGCTGCTATAGGGTGTATTTCTCAGCAAGGCATGGTGAGTAATTTTTCGTGTCTGTGTTAGTAATGGAGCAGAGCTGCCGGGTTCCTATGAGCATAATGATAAGCTGATGTGAACTCAGAATAACACTTCCTAATTTAGCACCTATTAAAAGAAAATTGTATTTCTATTTACCTGCCGGTCATCCTCATTCACAAATACCTGATGTCGCCTTTTATCAATTTCATTTTGTAGCCGAGATTTTTTGCCATAAAACCATTTTAAACCTGGACAGAGGAGGACCAGAGAGGATTAAAAACCTAACCAAAACAATGGCAGAAATAATTATTTTTAAACAAAATGAAGAAGGAATCCCACCTTCGAGATGCCGCTTTCCTTTTCTGTGTACTGTCAGCATATCGACCGTGTCGAAAATGGGACGATGTGAACACACCAAACAGCTATACCTACACAATACAGTTGGGGGGGGGGGGGGGGGTGTCAATGTTCACTATATGGACAAAAGTATTTCTGAGCATCACATGTATGGGTCTTCCACAAACTGCTGCCACAATTCCAAAATTTAGTGAAAAGTCTTATCAGAAGAGTGGAAGATGCAGAACTGGACTTAATCTGGGATCAGGCACTGTTGGGTGAGGAAGCCTGGGGTGCAGTCAATGTTTCAATTCAACTAAAATGTGTTGAGTAGAGTTGTGGTCAGGGCTCTGTGCAACCCAGTCAAGTTCTTCTTCTCCAGCTATAGCAAACTACGTCTTAATTTATTACACAGGAGCACTGTCATGCTGCAACAGGTCTGGGCCATCCTAAAGACCACCTCTACATAGAATTGTCTAATGATGGATGTCAGTAAAGCTTCAAGTAACCCATGATAAAAGTATCTCCATATTAAACCTGATGGAAGATCAGAATTCCCTAACAAAATAATAAAGATACTCTAGATGCTCTGTGCATTTAGAATTGGTGTAAATTTTGAGCATCGCGTAGGCTACAAAAAAAAGCTTTTCACCAGTATATGTGGACATCGTGGATATGCAGAATCCTCACCTTCCATTTTTTAGCAAAGTGGCCTCGTCCTCAGGAATGTAGTTGGACAGCAAGTCCTCAACACGCCGTTTCTACAACCACAACCATAAGTTCTTACAGTTATAGTCCACACCATCTCATCCATAACTGTGCTCACTAGTAATATATGTTAGCCAGTAAGCAAGCTGCCTACAGTAGAACTTATCTATAAAGAAGTATATGCAATATAGAATTTAAACCATTGTAACGGGATACAGACAGACAGACAGACAGACAGACAGACAGACAGAACTTTATTGTCATTGAATAGTACAACTACACAAAAACAACACACTGCAGTTTGACATTTATCAGAAGTGCAAATTGTAGCATTGTGCAAACTGAAAAGTGCAGATGTGAATAACAAATTAATATAAAATATATGTATAAATGGTATATATAATGTATATATATATATATATATATATATATATATATATATATATACACATACATACATATACATATGTGTATAAATATATATATAAATGAAACACGATCTATATACAACAACGCTGTCTTACAAGATAAATAATGCACGCGCGTTCTTGTTTTATTCCTTATTTTATTCTGAAAAGTATTTATTTACCTTCAAGACATTGAGTTGACTGCAATCATCACCCTCTCTTTTGAACGACATGTTTCTTAAGCTCACACGGTTACCGGAGCACTTCCTGTTTGTGAAGCGGAATTATGGGATAAGTGGGAGGTTCTTGAGGCAGCAGGCAGCCATGGCAACACAGGAAGATTACGCTGGCTAGGATTTGTCTATGCGTGAAAAAGTTCATTTAACATTTTCTCTATAAAACAATGACAATTGGAAAGCCGCAATAGCTTACATTATATACTATACTATATATATAGCATTATTTTCCTAAAATATTATTCAACGAATGTGACTTCAAACTTAGGCTAAAGTTGTTAGCTTGTATTGAGAGGGTGGAGGTGATATGTAGCAGCGCTCAGCTGACAGTGCAGAGCCGTGTGGTTGGTTCTGTGGTTCGGTGTCATGTTTTCAAAGACGCTTCGAGAGTTACTGTTATAGAAACTATTGAAATGTCCGCCATGTAGGTTATTCGGCTCTCAACCTAACGTTAAGTCTGGAGCCGAATGTGTTGTTAAAGTGTCCGCTAGCAGGAGAACTTCACCACATAGGCCTCTACGCATTAACCAGCGTGTTAGCCATCTTTGTGCCTGCTGAAAGAAGTAATCATGTCCGCGGACCAGACGTCTGTGGTGAGTGGAGCACACGGCCTCCTCCGTGGACAGCGCGCCAAGTCTTACGGCAGCTTGGTGACCTCGTCTGTCTCACCGGTCCGACAAAAACGAGTCGAGCACAAAGTCCAGCCGGGAGAGACTCTGCAGGGATTGTCACTAAAATACGGCGTGTCTGTAAGCTGAAGCGCCATCACTTGTTTATACAGCGTGGTTAATACATGGTTTGCTTGAGACTTTTTCACCTTTCAACCTCTTTGCAGATGGAGTTAATCAAAAGGGCAAACAGGCTGTACACCAACGATTCAATATTCCTGAAGAAGGTCCTCTCCATCCCCATTCTTACAGAATCGCTGTCATTTACTAACGAGAACGAATTGCGTGAAGAGGAATCAAGCCATCAGCATCAACAAGTCCCTGTCAAGAATGACCAAACAGCCTCAGAAAATCCGGAAGTGACAGCAGACATTTCTCCATCAGACTACCTGAAAAGGATGGATAGCTTGATTAAGCAGTCGAAACAAGCAACCATAAAGACGTGTCAAGAAGGAGACAATCAGTAAGCAAACCCAAACGTTATTAGTTAAACTCTTGGTCTTCAGACTTGATCTGATGAAAGCAGAGCAACTTGTAAGTTAGGAAGAATGGACAAAGCAATCTGGCACATTTAGAGTAGAGATGCCAAGAAGTTATTAGAATGTATGTAATATTTAAAAAAAAAAAGAAAGCAAATGAACTTAACAAAATCTTAACATCTGTTTTTGAACCTTGCAACAACAGAAAGACATTCATGACACCTACTGCACTAAAAGTGTCTATTATTTTGCATTATAGGTACTCAGAGTACATGGCCAAAAGAATGCACACATTTAACCAACATACCCAAATGTGCTTATTTTACATCCCATTTTAAACTCATCCTCTCTCAGCTGTTATATTGGACTACACTCTTTCCATGAACTTTTGTCACTAGTGTGTGATTGGGGGATTTGTCAACATTAGTAGGGTTGGGTGAGGAGGTCTGGAGTGCAGCTGGGACTCCAGTCCTTCACTAAAATTGTTCATTGGGGTTGAGGTCAGGGCTGTAATGGGTTTAGGCTAGGCCCAAGTGAAATCTAAAACCTACAGCATATAAGGTATACTGTACGATTGTATTCTTCAACATTGGGGGAAACAGTTGGGTATCTTGGGAACAGTTGTTTCAGCCATAGTTTATACTTTCAGCCATATAGTAAAGTTTTTAATTCATGGGCTATAAAGAGGAAAGTGAGCATTAGCAGGATTTCAAGATCTCATGCTTTTTATATATGTAAATTATTAACACCTATTACATATTCTGATATTTGTGTATAACATTATATTTATGCTGTATGATATCCACTGTCATTGTTTAATTAGTAAATTTTGTGGTACAATGCACAATTTTCACTTTCTCAACTCCAGAGCTGCATAGTGTCAAATTCTAATCGCTCCAATTACACCTGATCCCTGGAGTCCTTGATAAAAATCATAGAGAGCAAGTCTTGGGTGTTCGTGGAGCAGGACAGGTTCCTTTGAATAGAAGTGAGAATGCCTGAAATATTTATGTCGTGCAAATTTAATAAGCTACGAGTGTCTTAAACTCATTAAATGCAAGTTTAATATATATATAACTGAGTATTAAACCTATTGACATTTTCTTTTTTCCTTTTTTTTGGTAAAGGTTTTCTTTAACAGAACAGGTCGAGGACAGCAGACAGGATTCCTGCAGCTCTTCTCGGGCCAGTCAGCAGGCCATGTTGGGTGCTGTGCCACTCACCATCACCAAACATACCAAGAAACTGAGGGACAGAGAGGATGAGATTTTTCAGCTTTGATGCTGCCTTTTTAACAGACCTGCTGTTGCTGCCTGATTAGTGTAAAGTGTTTACATCCATAGGAGCAAATGAAAAATGATGGTTGCATGTATAGCGAACTGATTTCACTGAAAGAAAGACTAAAGATCTGTGATCACATGACAAATGATGTCGTGAAACTAATGTGCACTGCCATCTGGCCTCAGGTCATTTGCCATGTTGGCATCCTAATCTAATTGTTTACAGAGCACAGATGAGCACGAGCCAATTTGCTTCAGATCAGAATTAAAATAGTTTAGAAATCAAGGAAAATAAAAGCTATATGATCTGCACAATAAAGTAATTGTCTAAACCACGTTTTATATAATCTGTAATGGGCAGTTTACAAACGTAACTTGATTTCTTTTACATTGTTGTATGAGACTGCATATTCTGACATGCTCATGTAGCTGCTACACTGTCAGGGGATTATTTCATTAAGCAGGATTGTTCAGTTAGCCTGGTTTATGCAAAAAAAAAAAAAAAAGTGGCCATTAGTGCTCCAGTTTATTGTGTAATCCTTTCTGAAACACCTTGGTAAAGTCATTATCAGTGATGTAACTAAACATAGCCTGGATGCAGTATTCTTGCCTTTTGTCACTGTGATTCAGCACTCATTTTTAGAATGTACTCAAAGCCTGTGTTTGTTACTGTTTTTTTTTTTTTTTTTTTTTTAAACATAACTTGACAATTGTTCCTGGTATTTAGCAGGCATGTAGCTTTGAAAAGAATGTTTTTTTTGTTTTGTTTTTTGTAGACAGTAGTGAAGACTGGTCATGAAAAGCTGTGCCATGTGCACAAGTGGAGTCAGTCTAGTGTTTGTACTAACACAATGGCATGTCTTTATCTGTTTACTACCCAAATATCCTCATCTGTATTTAAATTTATACCAAAGTAGGTGTGGGCTAAACTTGAATTAGTTTGAAGCTGTCTTTACCAAATAATTCTTCAAGGAAATGATATAGAATAATATAATCCCACAGAAACTCATGGAAATGAGGCAGAAATGCCAGCACTGTTTATGAATTCTGACTCTATGGCTCTGACACTTTTGATTTGCAAGCTGTCTATGGGATTGTTTTAAATCTGCACAGTTATTATTTTAAATTTTTTATTTAGACATGCCCACAATATTCTCAACAAATGTATTTGCTTATATAGTTCTGAAATATAAATAAACTACTAAACTAATTTACATCATTTTGACATTAACCAGAACAATGGTCAGGACTGTGGAATGTTCTTGAATGTTCAAGAATGTAGTCATTATATCTGTCACCTTTAGCCACATGAATAATCCTTCTTCAAATCCTTCTGTTTGACTAACCTGTGTTGTCTTGCTGGATTCTAATACACACATTTAATTTTGACAAGATGCCCAGTGAACCTTTCTACAAAAACCAGAATAGTGTTTCTCTTATTCATGTCTGAATTTGTATCTGCTATCTAATCAAATAATGGTGTCATATTTATTTATATAATAGTTTGAGGGAATTGCTCAATCTTTTTTTTTTTTTTTTTTGTATGGGTATATGGGTACTGTGCATAAAATGTGAACAATATGTATGACATCGTTTCAGCAGATGCATATTATTACCTGAGAATAAATACTGTTCTATACATGTTTGAATTTGTCTGTTGTGTTCATGTGCTAACTTGTGATCTGATATCCCCATGAGAAATAATAAGGTATTGCCCTTTTCTTAACAGTTAACAAATTCTTTTAGGAAGAAATCTGTATTTGTAGGACACACAAACGTACTATTAAAACAAGAGGTTTATTTACAACCATGATTCTTTTTGAATGAATACACAGTATGTAGGACCAGAGATGAATCTCTTTAAGTGGTTTGAAATATTGGGTAGGCTCACCAGACAGGTCGCTTTTTTTTTCAAGTATTTACGTTTCTTTTTAGTAACATGGACTTTAATGACGGTTATGAGCTCATATGGTCATGTAAAACTCGGTCAAGAAAAACATGTATTTGAGGATCGTCCATGCACTGTAAGCATTAGTACACTGACAGACATGGTTTCAATTACTACAAAGTTACACCAGGTGGCAGTAAAGAGATGTACTACTGTAGCCCCTGGGCTCTGTGATGGTTGCATGTTTTTTTTTTTATATATATATTATATATATATTTATTCACCTTAATAAAAAGAAACTCAGCAGTGCAACATTTCATTAATGATTCCATCATCAACTGTTGAATACTTAGAGCTTAAATTCTGTTTTCAGATAGAAAAACAATTATTTACAAATACATGGTGTTTATAAATGTTTTAATTTAGAGGTGGTTATTATTGGAAAAATGAATTTAATTTTGAATGTTACTTTCACTGCACATAACTTTTCATTATTGTGCCTTTTTTATATTGGAACACATTCACAAAGCTTTTCTGAGGCGTAACCTTGAAAAAAAGTGGATGTGAATATAGTGCTCATTTATAAAGTTCCCCAATCCACAAATCTTTCACATCGAAACAATGTTGCTAATATGTTTTACCGTTAAAACCAAGCTGTATTTCTCTGTGAAATGTCTCAATGTACAACAACTTGAGCAAAGAGCCTGCCATCAGTGAGTTCCAGTCCCGCTCTTTGTTGGTCTCTTTAAAGAAATACTGTTCAGAGTCCCTCTCGAATCACACTCTCATAACTTGCCCTCTTCGATCAGTTTGTTGAGTCCAGTGCAGATTTTAGTAAGGTGGGTCTTGAAGGGATCTTTCGGATTGTAAAGCTGAGTGAGAAGATCAGGGTCGGAGTAATGGTTGAAGACATGGTTGATGCGTCCGTGGGATTTCGGCGTGAGATGAGCGGCTACAAGCTTGAGCATCATGTCTCTGCATGAAGTAAGGATATCTGACATCACGGCCTTGTCGAAGGTGAACTCCACCTGAAACAGACATGGCAGAGACCTTACAAGCATGGGGGCGAAATCCTGTAGAAGAGCTCCGATTTCGCTGTAGAGCTCTGGTTTTGCAATCTTTTGAATTCATGCACAAGAACCATAAGGCTCAAGAGTAAAAGTCATTAACCACTAATACTTAGTGTAATGCAAATATGCAAAAACACATTGATTTGGTGAATAATATGGTTTGCAATTAAAATAGGAGACAAATTATTTAATATTTATTGCATTTCCAAAGCAAACCATGAGCTTCAGTCTTGCAGTATGAGACAAGTGTCAGTTAACTCAGAGGTTTGAATTATGCTAATAATTAGCTTTCAGTGAAAAAACTAAAGAGCAACCTATAATCCACTTTCGTTTTTTTATCCTCTCTTTAGAATCGGTTTATTTAGAGTTTTATATTAGGATCATTCTTGCCAAATGATTCTTTTAAAATGCATCTACTTTTCACAAAAAGCTAAATACTATTGACACATTGCCTGAATCCTATACTTGATGACCACTGCAGTTTTTTTTTGTTTTGTTTGTTTGTTTGTTTGTTTCAGAAAAATGATCATATAATTAACATTATTGTGTTGATTTTGCTTTCAATTTTTCAACCACAAATCGTAGTGTATGTACATGTCGGTTTGCATGAGCATTCATGTTCAATTCTTCCTCTTTGTGGTTAAGCTGTCCAGTGGCAAAGTGACAGGAGAAAAGCTTAGTATTGCAGTACATGCCTCAACATTTATTTCAAAGTACTTAGCAGAATTGTTCAAATTTGGAGTATTGACCTGAATGAACTTTTTATACAACAATTAAAATGCTATAACAATGTTATATTACTGCTGATGGTAACATTCTGCCCTGTCCTAAACAAGTTGGAAAGCTCAGTACAGTATATTCGTACTTGGTAGGGTAACTTCAATGTATTTTTAATGAATAACAGTAAATTCACAATGTTTGCCAACAATACTATCAGATTTTGTCTGAGTAAACTAGTTGAATGTTGAATGCTAGGACTGTTTTTTCATACCTGCTGTATACATGCTGAGGAGGTGTAAACCCAATATTCTTCCCATGACATACTCATATGCTAATCCCTTAGACAAGAGCCTACACAGTTACAGTGCACATTGTGTCATAACTGATTTGGAATGAGTAGTGGAAAGTTGTCTGTAGAGAAATAATAATGCTATTGATTGTACATTACATGCATGTACTTGCATTGGGCCAAGGTGGCTTCTATTAGTAATAGCTACAGAAAAGGCACACGAAATGAAGTAACCACAGAATGCGAAATTTATCAACTACTCTTTTCACACCATAATGATGAAATGTAGATTCATTTGCCATGTGGTTTAAGAAATCTGTTACTATCTTTTGAACTCACCTGCATGTAACTGTGTTAAATATGATCCAGGTTATACAGTCTTTCATCTGCTTTAGAAGCTATATTTTTATTACACACACTGTTGACTAAGTCTTTGGAATGCATTATGGTACTTGTGAAAATGTACCTTCTACTTCCAAATTTCTTGGCCTGTTATACCCAGAATTGCTCCCATTTTGTCCACAGAGCCTTGTCATTTGAAGCATTGAGGTTCAATAGTGATGGTCTTTTTACAGTTGCAAACTATGGCTACAAATATGGAATGACATTTATGATATTTGTCATGTTTTGTTTCTAAATGTGTGTGGTTTACCTCATAGAAACTGATGGCTGTCATGGCTCCCTGGTGTAATTTCTTCTTAAAGTTCTGGGCTATACGAAGCTCCTCCTCGCTGAAACGGTTGTGCTTAAAAAGCACGGCAACCTTCACAACGATTTTAACCAGGTCCTTAATCACTTTTTTGGCCTCTATGCTGTTCCCTGTGAACTCCTTTGAGACACGGTACAGCTCGTCCAGGATCTCACTGCTTGTGTCATCGATGAACATCTGCACAACTGACTTGTTGGCCATGTTGCTGAGAATTTTCTTCTGGGCTTTCATAGCCAAGTCTTTGGAGCTAAAATCCATTTCTTGTAAAAGTGAAGGGAGAAAAAAGATACAAGTTAGCAATATATTTTGAAACGGAATGCTCAAGTTTAGTTTTCTCTTTAAAAATAGATTATTTGAAACGAATAAGCATAATATGTATTCATGTGCATTTAAATATGTACATGAATACATACAGAGTGAGTTTTATTTTACAAAGCTATTCTGAACCTACACAAAATCAAATATTTATACCTGCAAAAGACTTGCTGTTCGTTTATACTGCAATCGGCCCACAATACCACATCCTCTGTTTCTTGTGAGTTTGTGTTTTGTGTTACTATCCTTTAGGGATACACCCTTAGGGCTGTAGAAAAAGTAACCTTGAGGGAGGGGAAATTGTATCCTAAAGGACTTCATCAGAACTAACATGTCATGTAAACAAACTAAAGGCTATGTCTGACTAGATCTCATTTATTTTTCTCAATAGCAAAACAGTATGTCATTTTATATAGATTGCCATGGATTAGTCTAGATAATCTATTAAAACTCCCAGGCACAAGCAGAATACACTTCCTGTTTTAGTCGTTGTGCTTCTTGCAAACTGACTAAGCAAGCAAAGGCAGGTATGAAGGAAAAGGTGATTGCATAGTTCGCAAGTTTCCACATGCATCTCCAGATTGGGCATCAAAACAGGAACTCCAGAATCTAAACCTACCCCAAGCAGCTCTCAGTGACAAGAGGAACAATTTCTTACTACTATGCTTTACTGTTTCTGATCCCCTTTTGTGTTGTAAACTAAGTAGTTGTTACTTAATTTTACACAGTACGACTCTCTTATTTTCTCGTGTGATTAGTGTGAATTTGATACCATGCTGGTGATACACCTAATAAGCTTAGCAGAAATATATTACTAAAATGCTAAAGAATAATATATTAATTTTGTTGTGTTAGTGGGAACACATCTGCTGCTTTCATTGTCACCATTTTAAATAAAAGAAAGAGTGATACCTAACTCACTGTTATATTCGAATATAATCAGATTTTCAGTCACAAGTTGCTTTGTCCAGTTTCATGGTTTAACACTGATGACTTTGAAATGCAGCAATCTGTTATGATAGCATTCCTTATAAAGTTTTCATTGTTTAGTAACAGACCTGATAAAATTTTGGACTGCCCGATGAGAAAATGTTCATGTTAGCATTTAAGAATTTTACTGTTGCCTAATATACTTTTAGATTCAACAGCTTTCCAATTTAATAGTATCAACATTTTTATTACTTTCCTTTAATAATACCTTAATAAGCATTGATTATATAGTTAGTACTAAAGTGAAAATCTGAGCCACATGGATGACTTAAGGAGAACCGTGATTGGCGAATTATCTACAAGCAAGGTAAATATTTATCATTCTTCAGATGACTGTAGCACGTAGCCTAGGGCTGAGTGTGCCGGTGCATCTAAAGAGGTAAGGCCTGGAGCTTGGATGGATGTAAAGTGTCCTACTTGCTTGTGTACGAGGCAGCAACACTAACCATGTCATTAGAAAGCAGCTAAAGGACAGGTCATAACCTGTAGCTGAGGAAATGTCAGCTGGTGATCAGGCTGATGTCACTAACAAGCAAATGTTCTCATTCAAACAGAACAGGCAACCTGCCATGCATTTCACAATAACTCTTATATTATACACACACAGTTAGAAGCTTTCTCATTTATTGTTGTGATGTGCATACGGTATTAAGTATTAAGTCCAAAGACTGTATAACTGTTCTGTAAATAACTATACTTTCCACAATTGTTGGCAATCCACCTAAAAGATTTGCTCATATATAGTATGTGTAAGATTGTTGTATTGTACAAAGTTTTGATTCAAAACAAGAAAACATGCTGTCGTAGATTTCATAGTGACTAACCTGACAAAACGTTACAGGCTTTTTGGTGATTTCTTTATGCAAATGAGCGAGCACACCAGTGAAAAATTTCCCTCGTGCACAGGGTTGATAACAGATTCTCATGTATTTTACTGCTGATATTTTTCCAGGTAACAGAGACAGGACGTGGATGTGCGGAATGCTTTCTTTGTGCAGAAAAAAGATTCTCCACATCTTTTTACGTGTGCGTGCCATATTCTTTACGCCCTGTTCAGCACTGTAGTTGTTTTTCATAAGATGACTGAGGAATGTATGCGGTTGTTCATAAAGGAAGTGAAACCTTGTTCTGTTAGGCAGCAGAGAAGAGTTGCCAATCATTAGCTTTTTTCAAAATTTCACAAGACAGTGAGTCAGTTCTGATGGCAGAGGCCCTGTAGTTTTTTTTTCAGGCAACGGCTACTTCAAATTAAACGTAGTGAAAAGTAGTGGACATCTCTGCTTAATTAGGTCAGTGTTTGACAGAGAAACTCCAGTGTTTCAAATTTGCTTTTGTAACTGCAACAAGTGGCTGTATCTTTTCTAATGAGCACTAACACGATTAGAAAAGGACATGATACCTGTTCCAGCTTGAACACAAGATAAATTCCATACAAACACATCAACAGAGGGGTGGGAAAGATAACGGCAAGAATGTGTACAAGAGCCAGCTGCTCCAGCTGCTGAAAATAACACCAGCTTGTTTTCTCTTTTAGATTAAGAGAAACTGCTCAGAAAGATTTGTGTTTCTTTTCTATTCCGGTTAGTTTACAAAATCTGCAATCTCACACCTGTCACTATGTAACTGCACAGTGTTTGGTGAGCTGAGGGCATAGGTCAGTAACAGAGGGATCTTACCTGCTGTTTTATTTTCTTTCCTACCCTCCTCTCTGTCAAATCTCGGTCCTCCTTGTGTGTGTGGCTCAGGTGATCAACATCCAGGTTGTTTAGGAAAAAAAACAAAAGCAAAAAAACAACATACAGATGAAGGCACACAAAAACTTGTAAAGAAAATCTCTGATCTGCTCGACACACTGTTTCAAGATAATCTGCGTTGTACTTCCTTGAGGAACTAATTGTCTAAGACACACCCCTAAGTGTGCTTGTTTCTGTCTGCTTCTCTCTCTTTCTGTCTCTCTCTTTCGACACACACACACACACACACACACACACACACACACACACACACACACACACACACACACACAAACACACACACACAGAGACACACACACAGATACTCACTTCCGACCGCCCTTCTCTCTCACTCAACTCATTGCTGACAGAGCAACAGCGTGTCCTAACAAGTGAAACCCCTGTAAAGAATTTAGCAGTAATCCTGGGATGTGGGCCATTTCAACAGGGAGGAATTTATTCTTTTTTTTTTTTTTTTTGCTATCACTATTATTGGAATGCAGCCAGCCTCAACAGCACTGCTGCTGCAATCTGACTCATGTTCATGTCCCCTGAGAACTGACTGTTTGGCAACTGGGTTTGATACAGTGCTACCGTAAAAACTTGATAGATTGTAATACTTCGGACATGACTCCAAAAAAGTAGGGACATGACTCCAGTTAATCTTTAACAACAAGAACAACGTCATCAACAAAATCATTCACAGATGTTTATATTCTTATATTTATACCATAATCCTTTATTCTAAATGAATGCTGTTTTATTTTACAGTTCACAAAAATATAATGGAAGGTCTAACACTTTGAAAAAACTGTTTGCAGAGGTGTGCTACATTGTTTGACATGGTTAATGAACAACACAGAACTGCTCCTCTTTTACAACCCATTTTGGAAACTTAAAAGTTGGACCTTGTGGTTAAAAATTATTTCTAACCTGAACTAAAATTTTATAACACAATAGGTACTGCATATTTTAAATGCTAGTATTTATATATATACACGTATGTATGTGTGTGTGTGTGTGTGTGTGTGTGTGTGTGTGTGTGTGTGTGTGTATATATATATATATATATATATATATATATATATATATATATATATATATATATATATATATATATATATATATATAAAACATGAATATATATATATAAATCTGTCTGTGTGGACATAGTAGTACAGCCTGGACGAAGTCCAAAGATGAATGTTTATCTGTCTGTTATCTGAATTACAACCATCTGGACTAGAATCAATCTCTATTAAAATCTTAATGCAGCTGAGTGGCTTTGGTCATTAGCTAGAAATTGTTTGCAGACTTTGAGGTCAACTTAAATACAATTTAAAATTTCTTGATTAGTGCTGCACAACTGCAGAGAGCAGTGACTTCTAAAACTATGGTTTAATTTAGACTGCATTTCTGTTCCAAACTCTTGTCATTCAGATGTTCTTACAATCTCTGTCAGATCACCAAACACACGGATGTGAAAAGTTTCTTAAAAAAAAGCCATTATCTTTAGACTTAAATTGGCCTTTTGACGATGCAGAAAGAAAAAAATACACTATTATGGTCATATTAAGTTTAAGAACGTATTATTTATATTTAGGGATATGATTAAAAGGACAAAAAGAACCGAAAGCATAATATCCCAGTTTAAATCAGAGCAAGGCTGAAAGGCTTATTATTTCCTTAGGGATTGATAAAAAAAAAAAAAATTCTCTTTTTTAAAAAGTGTCAATCAATTGTCTACATCAATGCAAACTATGTTATTTTAGTGTAGCTGTAAATGTGGACAAGAGTGAGCAATTGTTGTTTAACTCTCTTTTCTGAGATAAAAAATACTCTGTGTCTCAGAAACAGAAGAACCGTGCAGGGAGAGTCAGGGCAACTGCGGAATTAGGTTTGTCTCCATGACAACAGACAGGAAGTGTCGCTTGCTGGGTTTCCTGATGACTTCCTCTTTATCGTAGAGTGACATCTGACATGACTGCATGGATGTTTTCTTGGTGAAACTGAGTTATATCTTGATCAGGTTTTGCTTACCTCTACATATTTTTAAGCTTTGAAGAGTGTAAATGGTCACAAAATGTAGGTCGACAAGGCCAATGTATGGCAGCTATAAAATTTATTCTTGTTGAATTACAAATAAATGCTATGTTGTACTTTTTTTTTTATTTTGGTTTTTTAAGACTTTTATTTGACTAGAGAAAATAGCACAAAACTATTTTTTTTCTTGTAGAATTTGCAGTAATCACAGATTATATGTATGTGTTTGTGTGTACATGCTTAAACATTCACATATATTTGTGTCAGTTGTATACTGCACTTAACACTTTTCTGTACAGTATGTGTAACGCCACTTTAGTCATTAATGTTATGTAATGTTAAAATTAATGTTTGTATTAATGAAAAAATGATGCACAACATTGTTCAATAAATGTCTTTGATTAGAAGCAGTTAAACATTCATGATTGTCTGTGACAAAGCAAAGACAAAACAATACACATTTGATGCAAAATTTCCGAAAACATCGATGAATTCGAGATGAAACTGTACATACATATATGCTAATGAAATGAATCCACTGAAATCCTACTAGTGTTTACATAAATGAGTTGCTCAGACACTGAAATGTGCCCCACCCTTCCACTATGAGAGCTAAAGAAAGCAGCCCTTCATTTTAGAATTGAAATCATGAGGCTAAACGTTTGAAACTTTGTCTAAAAGTAAGCCTTTCTTCTCCTGACAGTAGAAGCATAAGGTTTTCTAACATTTAATTCATGAAAGTAGCACAGCTTGTGGTATTAATATCCTGTGGATTCAGTTAGAATCTTTTAAGATTTGAACATACTGTATTTGTTCCTCTTACAGAAACCACAAGCTCAAGCTCACAAGCTCTGTACTAGCACGAAATTTGGTTTCCATTTATGCGACCTGTTAGACGAAGAGTTTAGCAATCATAAAAATACATGCAAATGTGCTACTCTAACGCTTTCTCTGATTGTAGTCAGGTGTCAGTTATGTAAGAAATCCTGCTATGGCAATAGTAATAAACACAGTATAAATTGCTGCCATATACATCCATCTCACATGAAGCACTGAAATTCAGTACTTTTAATGTTCGGTAATAATGTAGTTATGATGCTAGATTTTGTTCAGTCAGTGAAACAGGGATTTTAGGAGTTCAGTCTAGTTTAAGTTACAGGTTAAATGATTGATTGCAGCAGATTTTCACAGAAGGGTGCAGGCTGCACTGCGCATGGGCAGGTTGGCCGGAAGCCGTGCGTACTGGTTCCTGAAGCTATGCTTTTTGTTATTGAGCACTGGGCCTGTCTTCTTCTGGCTATCAGCAGGTGGAGAACTCTCTCGTGAATTAGCCCAGGCATTTTCTGCCCTGCCTCCTTTGTTGTTCTTTGACTTTTTAACCTTCTCTTTGTCATGAGGTTCATTAGTGGCCACAGTGGAGTCTGTGGTGCCCTCTAGTGGTGGGAGTGTGTCAGAGGGTAGGTCTGCAGGGGTGGGCTTTACCTCTGCCTGCTCTTCGTTGGAGATGTTTAGGTTGGAGTTAAAGCGCTTGGTATTGGTGCAAGTCGAACTGCCCAAAAGCATTCACCAGTGAAAAGGAAAGAGAGGGCACACAGTCATATACCTTGTTCAAGGTCTAATAATAGCATCATGCTCTTTGGTTTGCTGTCTTTTTTACGATTATTGTAGTGTATATTTAGTTACTGTTGTATTGAATATATTCAATTGTAGTATTAAATCCCTGCTCACCCATTAGAACTTCGATCCTCAGAGTCTTTCTGCTCACTGCTGTACCGGAGCTCAGCTGGGGTTTTAAAAGACAGGTCCTTCTTCCCTTTTAGCCAGTATGTCTTCATGTAGCCCTTCCCCTTCAATTATAAATGATGTTTTTTGTTTTATATACTCAGAACAATAAAAATCTAAAAACTCATCATTAATTTGTTAATGATGTGTGAAAGCCACATACTCAATAACCATTAGGAATACACTCTATGCTCAATAGATTGGATGGGATGATAGGGTAATATGTACCTTTACGAATATTTTGCCCCTTTCTTCAATGATATATGGCTCATGCTCCAGGTGGTCCTTGGTAGTCTGGCTAATGTGGATTTGCATGCCCTAATCACAGAGGAAGACACTGATAAACAAGATGTCCTTTTATAACTCCCAGTTCAAATGAATGTGATTAACGTTCTTAATCCTTTGTTTGTACTGAGACCTGCTATGCTGCCTCCTGCTGGCTTGTCTCATAATTAATAAATGAAGAAATATTTATGGTAGCAGAGACATCATTAGATCATCTCTTACCACACCATTGGACTCCATGCGAGAGGCAGTGTTCACCGTGTCACCAAACAGACAGTAGCGTGGCATCTTTAGTCCCACTACCCCTGCCACCACCATTCCAGAGTGGATTCCTTTAAGAAACCAAAAAATACAATTATGATACACTCATCTTAGTTTATTTTTAAACTGCATATTTTCAACGCGTATTTCATAAAATAATAAAAAAAAAAGGCCAATGAAGTGACAGTGACATTAAATATGGTAGAACGCAGTGGCGGGTGGTCAGGGCCAGCAAAGCCTTCTCTGCTGGTCTAAACACTATCAGAAGCACTGACCTACATTTACAACCTAATTCTTATATTTGTTCCATAAAATTTTATTAATTTATTCTAAACAGTTTATACTCTTCATTTCGTAGCGTTTCTCTTGGCTGCACTGCTTTCATGTTTGATTTTTTTTGTCCAATCAGATTTTAGTCTCTATGTGCTGCCATGTCAATCTAATCTGCCCAGGGTCTTCAAAATCTGTTGGCTCTTTTACCATAGAGAATATAATGAATGGGTCTGTTTCTTTAACCAATCAGATTTCATATTCGCCTCACAGGGACAGGTAGCTGGCAAAAAATATCGTCAGCATTTTTCCATCCTCTGAAAGGTTGGTCAGAGGGAAACTGTTCAAAGAACCTTACAGCCGAATTCGACTGGCAATACACGTGTGTAGCGATCTGCACACATGAACACATCAGAGTTAGTCTTTTTATGTCAAAAGAGGAAGAGAAATTGATTTGGTCTCGGACATACTTAAAAATCAATTTTAAGGAAAAGCTAGACACCGTGAGGAGGTCGGCCAACCCCGAAGCTAGCTAGCTTGTCTTAGCCCGGGAAAGGGTTTGTTCTCCACTTCCAGACCAGTGAATACGAGCGGTCTCATATGAGTCTGCGTCTCTGGTGAGTAGGTTTTAATTTATTAAAATTTTTGTTTTTGTCATGTTATTAGACAAATATTGATTCTGAACTGCTCCAGATGATGTAGGTGAACAGTTGTGGTTGTAGTGTAGAGGTTTGGAGCCTTAACTGGGTTTCTTGCTTTAGTAAAATGGTATTCACCCTTAATATTTCAAATGACTCTATCTCTCTGTAATGCCATGCGCTGTTATTAAGCAATTTTTTATAGTATTGATGGTTTCTATAATTGCGATGTGATAGCGATGTGGTATTAAGAGGTGGATTAAGTCGGGTAAGTCCCCACTGAAGGCCCAGGTACCAAATGCATGGCCTGCCACTGGGAGAATGACAGAGGACTAGAATATCTTAATGTTGCAACAGTAATAAAAAAAAAAACCTCATGAACATATCACAGAATGTCATTTTATTGTAAAATATCAGGTGTAATGCTTAACATTTCTGAAATGAGTACAGTGTACATTTTAGATTTCAGTGGTCATGGTGCACCTACCAACACGAATCTGAATGTTATCACCGGTTGAGGGGTCTTTGAGGTGATCGATTGAGCTCAGCATATCTAGAGCCATGTCACAAATATGATGAGCATGAAATGTGGTCTTATTAGGCACACCAGCCACCACCATGTAAGCATCTCTTATGGTCTCCACCTGGGAAATAGTTCACATCACAGTGTCCTGGTTATTCTCATAAACCCAGACTTATTCACTCGATCATTCATCTATTCATCTTCCATAGTTATGTTTGAACTGGAGTCATGGTAGATCCTTGCTTTATTCTAGTCATGGTATATCTGGATATATCCTAAAAGCACAAGGCACAATGCAGGACACCAGAGTCACCAATCCACCCATTAGCATAGACTCACTAATCTATCTTCTGGAATAAAGTCACCAGTCTACCTAATGGCATAGAGTCACAAATCTATCTAATGGCATAGACTCACCAATCTATCTTCTGGCATCAGTCTACCTAATGGCATAGAGACACCAATCTATCTACTGGCATAGAGTCACCACTCAATCTATTGGCATAGAATCACAAATATACCTACTGGCATGGAGTCACTTATATATCTGCTGGTGTGTTTTAGAGGATGTTGCTGGGGAACTGCTAGACCTTGAGGAAATTTATATTGATATAGTGAGTCTGAAATGCCACACAGACAGTATCCTGTGCTCAGAATTGCTCTCTGAACCCTGTAGCTATAAGGTACCATCAGTTCTTGCTGTGCCAGCATACCACCCAGCTCAAAACCTAAATATGATTTCTAAACTAGTTAGTTAAAAATATGTTTATGGTTAAAACTAAGCTCTGTTTATTAGATATTGGATCTTATATTTACATTTATGGCATTTGGACGACACCTTATCTAAAGTAACTTATAATTTTGCCAATTGATAAGAGTGGTGACTCTATCTTATTTATCTAACTGAGCAGCTAGGGGACTTGCTCAAGGGCCCAGCGGGTCCAAAGTCCAAAGACTTAAACACTGAGCTACCACTTAAATCATAAACAATGAAGAAATTACAAAGCCTTGTCACTATTCATTTGATTCATTTTTTTTTAATGACCTACATGAGAAATGTACATTTTGTTACCTTGTAGACATTGTGTTTCTCACTGAGCGTGTCAAAAACGATGTAGATCTCATTGAGCATGTCCACCACCTGCATGGGTGTGATGTGGATACAGATTTCATTAAATTTTACCACATCACTGAACAGGATGGTCACATCCGGGAAAACCTGGATAAAAAGAGCCACAAGACAAAAATCAGGCACAAACTACAAAAAACAGGATTATAATAACATACATTTTTTTTTTTAGCTTATCAGAGATAATGTTTATTTAGATGATGAGGACATTATGCAGGCAAGGGACAAAAGCCTGTTATATAAATGATGCAAAGGTCAGCCAACTAATTAGCTGGACAGACACTATG
Organism: Silurus aristotelis; assembly: GCF_946808225.1. NCBI lineage: Eukaryota > Metazoa > Chordata > Actinopteri > Siluriformes > Siluridae > Silurus > Silurus aristotelis. The sequence goes on along the minus strand of NC_139574.1, from coordinate 23,394,134 downwards.
TGTGAGTGTGTGTATATATATGTGTGTGAATATGTACTTGACAGGTCTCTAGTGCTGTCAAGTACATATGTATATATGTGTGTGAATATGTACTTGACAGGTCTCTAGTGCTGTGATGCCTTTGCGCAGTCGGTCAGCTACAGCTTTTGGTATCATAGCGTATAACAGAGAGTCGCCTCTCTTCTTCTCCTCGTCCAGTTTCTTAATGATCTCTTGCAGCTGAGCATATTTCTGTTGCTCCTGTATAAGCAGCAAAACATTTTTTATTGTAAACTTTGCTGCAAAATCACAACCCTAGAATGTTAATATTTATTTATTATTCACTTATACATACTTTGGTAGTTAACAGTGTACCATATTTTGCAAAAAAAAAAAAAAAAACATTTTAATATGTGACATATAGTGTCAAATATAGGAAAAGGCAAAGTTGGTCAGGCCTTTCTTACATTAACATTGTGTTTCTCTATTGGCAGATGGTGCTATTTACAAGTGCTTGTTTAAAAAAATTGGCTAATTGCCAATATTCTCAAACCTGGCTTATATAGAAACTGGCATATTAATTTGTTTGTATAATAATAGCATAATAAAAAGTATTTAAACAATTTGCACTCTCGAGGTAGTTTCACTTGCTAATATACACCGTTTTGCAGCAGGTTGTTAGTAAATGCTAAGTGCTACCACACATGAGAGCATGGTGTGTGTACCTGGTCCAGAGCCAGCTGCAGCTCGGCTGATTGCTGAGTTCCTGCCAGAATGAGCTCTCTGCTAGAATCATGCAGGTTGAGGTCATTGACATAAACGCCCATTTTAATCATGTCCTCCACTGTCTCAATACTAAAACGGAAATTGGATAGGTTTTAAAGTAGCATCAAATCATTTGTAGCACTGTTTGATACATAGACGCTTGTTTATTTATGACTTTATGGTATGTTTAATCAAACAGATCTTGACAAGTAAATTAAAATTGTTGCTAAACTGTGTAATGCTAAAGCCTTAGTGCTTTGGTTCTCATTTGTTCAGACTGGCTGTTGACTGCTCTATTTCGCTTCAAGTGTATCAATTAAACAGGAAGCATGACATTTTGTACCAGGCCAGGCCATGTTGCCATATTACAAGCATGGCATATTCAATTAGAACTTACATGGGTGTGCCAAGGAAGATAAGTGAATCCCACTGAGGCACGTATTTCATCTGGCCCTTCAGATGGAGAGGCTTTTTAGGTGGCTCTCGCATGTCTTCAAATATAGTTTCACTGCATTTACCTAAATACAAAAGAGAAGAGAGCCTCAAATAGTCAGAAACACAAGTGTTATCTAATCTAAACTGTAGCTTAAATGTTGTGTACGTATGGCATCTGGCATGGAAAATATCCTTCAGAAGGTTAGCATGGTTCAGTACTGATCAGAGTGGTTGTGAGATGGTCTATAAATAACACATCTAACCAGTGACAGTCTGGAAGGCAAGCAGTTCAATGTCTTCTCCTCCAGAGCTTGCTGAGCTGTTGTACTGGGTCAGAGCGCTGCTGTACTCCTGATCGGCTCCTTTCATCTCATCCATTGCCTTGACATCTGCAGGAGCACATTGGCACAGTAATTTATTATTCGACTGAAATTCTGATTAGCTGACAGATGTCCAGTGTAAATGCATGAATAATATCTGTTCTGATACATTTTACATCTTATGTTCTGTGTCTTAATTGTCCTGTTCTGTTCTGTATATTCATTGCTTTATTGTATATGTGCACTTTATGTATCAATCCTGGAGAAATCATATTCTATTCCCAACATATTTGCTAGCTATATAGAGAAATAGAACTAAATCCGACTTCACATGGCCGACATTACCCACTAATAATAACTGTTATTATATAATAGCTTTATACACAATGCAATGTACAATGATTATTTAATCACAGTTGGGTATTAGACCTTAAAAAGTGTTAATTAGCACTGTGTGTATTGGGAATAAATGTATTACCATTTGAATGGGTTATACAGAATCAACATAATGGAAAATATTAAGCAAGCAAAGTACTCATATCAAGTGAAAATGCATTTATTCAACTCTCACACAGCTTTTATATATTGCAAAATGATGAACATTTTGTCAGATTTCTAACTGTTCTTTATAGTGGTTGTTCATCTGACCACAGACAAGTCAAGACTAGTTTGATGAAATGTGTAAAAATATGGCTGTGGGTTTTTTTTTGTTTTGTTTTTTTGCAGAATATTAATTATGCGCCATTCAGACTATAGCAAACCAACAGCATATCGGTACCTCGTTCTTCCTTCTTTGACTTTTCACTTTCTTCTTTCTCCTCTCCTTCCTCTTTGCTGAGTTTAGGGATGTTGACCTTCTGCTTGCTCTCTACAACTGCTTTCGACAGCAGCTCAAACACATTGTTGAGGTGAGTGTATATCTGAAGAGATACACATAGAGTGTATTTTGCTGCTCATTTTACACACAGAATGGTGTGCATGCCAGTTGCCAGACAGAACTCTGTGTGGCCTTACAGTTTTTCTCCACAGTTTGTATGAAAAGACAGCTCCAATAATCCCTTCAGGGGTTCTCTTATTACCCCAGAGCCAATAGGGCTACCTGATTATTGTAATAAAGCAACCTTCTACCTTGATTCTTTTTTTTATGTTAATGTTTCGTATCATAGGAAGATTGAAAATGAAATGTAAATTCAATTCCACCTCCAATTTCTATGGACCATCTCTGAATCAATAAGTGAAAATGTCTTAGTGGTGTCTGAGAAGTTAAGTGCCTTTTCTCATATAATATTTTGCACTAACATTCGAACAGAATGTCTCCTATCAATAATGTATTTTGTTTTGAATGTTTTGAACGCCGTTGTTATCTTTCATTACTGTGCCTCTTGAGTCTGTTCATACATTAAAAGCTGAGAATTCATAAATCACTAAATATCCCTTTGGCACATTTTACATTATTGAATAAAACTTGTCTGCTCTTTAGAAAAAAACCCACACAAACACACACAAAACTGCTGTACCTACTTACATTGTCCCAGCTAAACTCCAACATGGGCCGAACCAGAGTGAATTCCTCATTGACCTTTTTGCCTTGCAGATCTGAGAATACTTCCTTCAGGCCATCTCCAATGCGGTACATAGTCATGTCTCTACGGAAGATAACACTAAAGGGGAACATGTCAAAGAAGATGCCCCTTTTCATTGGAAGCTTTTCATAACCAGGTGCTGTTTTCTGCTGGGGCATGCGGTGCTTAAATGCAGCGTTGTCAAAGTTCATCTTGTACACCTACAGATGTATTGGGAATGAAAATAGAGAAATCTGTCAGACAGATTACATTCTTAGCTTGTACATTCTCAGGTTTCAAACATCTTTCACATGTTCATGTCCTGATTTTCCTTTTACCACATATGTCATTTTCTCTGTTTCCTCTTTAGACAAAATCTCCACCTCGATGTCCGTGTTGTAAAATTGACGGCCCACTTGAGAGAGTTGTCCTATAGAAATACACAGCAAAAGTTCAGACTAATATCATAAACAATATAGTTACAAAAATGAATGGAATTAATGCCTGCATGTGAATTTAAAAATAAAAATTAAGTTATTTCATTTTGCACAATTTGGGAAATGATGCTCTTATTGTTCCAACTGTTAAAAAGGAAGTTATAAAACTATTTGCATTTTTAAGTTCAATATTTGGTTAGTACATTGACAACATAGCTATCAGCAACGGCTCCACTTTTCTCATCTTCACCTTGCATTTTATTTACATGATAATTTTTTTGGACCCTAGTTGATCCACAAACATGTTTTTCATGCAGGATACCAAGACACTGCATTAATTTTCACACCCAGTCTCCGCTTAAGTAAATGATTACCTTTGACAAACTGAGTGAAACCCTTTCTGGTGGAGCGATAATGCAGCGTCAGACTTGTCTCACATTCTTCTTCCACACAGAAGCTGGGCGGTTGCACTTTGGGGAATGAAAAGCGAAAGTACTCATGCAAGTTATCCAGCTCATTGATGAAGTCTCGTACATTACGACCCAACACCTGAAACACACAGAAACAGGTGCAGAGGTGAAATAAGAGGGGTACAAACTACTTCAGTCTAATATTTAATTAGACAATTTGAATGTAGTTAATGTATTAGTACAAATTTTTCAATGTAAACTTTTATTTCTATTTAAAAGTGCATGTTTTTAAGATGGATTTTATTAAAAGGCTTGTCTACTGACTGCATCAAAGTTACCTTAAGAATCCTTTCATATCCATAATTTCCTATTCGTTTGACCATGTAGACTCCAAAGGCATACATCAGCTCGTCGTGTGTCTTTCCCAGAACCTCTCCTGCTGCTTTAGCCAGACGAAGGATCAGATTGTCACTAGAACAAAAAGATTCCTATTTAAAGGTGTGTAACAATCTGGTTAATTTATACTGTGAGTTTTTAATTATATACTGTGATATTTTAAATGTTTTACCACTCATTTAAAGCAACTGGTACCACATGCAAGTTTACATGCATGTAGTACATATGAGTTATGCGAAAGTATCTGGTAAAATAATAGAATAGCCTTTATTTGTCACATATACATTACAGCACAGCATAATTATATTTTTCGCATATCCCAGCATACTCGGAAGCTGGGGTCAGTGCTCAGGGTCAGCCTTGATACAGCACCCCTAGAGGGCAGAGGGTTAAGGGCCTTGCTCAAGGGCCCAAGAGTGACAGCTTGGAGATACCGGGACTTAAACCCCCGACCTTCCGATCAGTAACCCACCACCTTAATCACTGAGCTACCACTTACTGCTTTATTTTGGAAAGTAAAACTCAGAAAGCTACAATTCCAGCATCTTAAAAATGAAATGTGCTCACATCCTGCAAGAAGACATATTTGGAACATAACAAAATAAAACAGAGAGCTGATTTGAAGAAAGCAGCAGAAACCATAAAATCTAAGCTATAAAAGATATGTCACTAAGAATTTGGACCCAAATATTACATCCAAGAGGATTGGGGGAAAACTGCTCAGAAGTGACTGAAGGAAGTTTAATGTTATAAAGAGTTATTTATACTCTTTATTACATTACTGATCTCTGGGTTTTCTCAACTATTCATATTTTACTATAAAGTTTTTGAATATTATGTTAGTTATAGATATTCAAGAAATAGTTTTGCAACTTGCCATTCATTATATACACCATATAATATAATACAAATACTTATTCTCGCTTTAGTGAAACTGATCAATAAACAGTAAACATACTTATACATTTGGTGGCGTACAAACTTGAGGTGAGGAATCTCTGCTCTGGCCTCGATAAGCCTCCAAACATCCTCGCCGTAGGACTCATTAATGTAGTCATTTACTGCTTCCAGATACAGGCCATACATCTTCAGAGGGTTTAGAACCTCCTGACCTCTGCCACCACTAACAGAGTGGGGGCAAATATTAGAGACCTTTTAATTTTGCACGTGTTTTCCAAAACTCATACATTTATTAGTGAGATGAAGAAAATACAAAATTGAATATTACATTAACATTTACATTTGCGTCCTTTAGCAGACGCCCTTATCCCTTATTACTAAACCATATAAGCAACTGAGGATAGTCTATAGGTGTGGCTTACCTGCAGTTCCTCAGTTCAGTGCACTGGGAGATTGCGACTGGTCCAGGCTAAAGCAAACTGGCCTCACTCTCTCTCTCTCTGCCCAACACCTGTTCCTGGCACTTGAAGCACTTCACACACCCCTCTGTCAGGACAAAAGAAATCATGGGCTAAAACAGACCCAAACAGGAGAGCTGAGGTGTGTTTGTGGCAGGTGCGGAAAATCATTACACCCAAGACCTCATTATATAAAGATATGGCTAGCTGATATTTTTACACTTTTTAATTAAATCCTTGACTTAATGACTGAAAGAGGAATGATGGCTGCACTCATCTACTGAATATCTAGGACACCATTTATTTTTCTTGAAAGCCATTTAATTTCCATTTTTAAGTTCTAATGTTCTAATGCTGACACTCTGCTCCGAATCACTTTAACAAATCAATCAAACATTTTATTTTGTGTTTAAGAAACTGAAAAATACCTGACCATTGGATTTATTCTAATCATTAGTAATTGTTTTAACCTAGATAGGGCTGTGATGAAGCCAGAGCCTATCCAGGAACACTGCCATAAACGTAGGTTATGCACCCCGAATGGGATGCCGGTCCATCACAGAGCATAGTGCACACACTCTTACTCACACGTTTATTCACACCTGTGGGCTATTTATTAGGATTTGAGATGTTCATGGATGGTGTGAGGAAACAGGAGAATCCAGGGAAAACCCAAACGGATAGATACAGAGACAACGTGCAGAAATAAAAAAAAAAGAATTATACTATTTTTTACATATTTCTTTTAAGGTTTATTACAGTTGTATTTGATGGGTTGTAATGACAAAAGATGCTAGTAAAGGATTTAATATGCTTGGAAAAGAAATATCTCAGAACAACAAAGCACGTTTTATGCTTCTCTGTGTAATACCATGAAAATGGTTTAGGGGGCACTGTTGCCACACTAAAACTATAGCTAAAAAGGACTTATAAATATAAAACACTCAATCCTCTTTGTAAGATGACACGTATTTTTTCCCTTCTTAATTGAATAGTATGGTACAGATTTGTTTTACAACTTAAGGAAATAAATGCCATCGCATTTTTTTCTCTTATAATACATGTAGTTAATGTATGTTTATAAGCTGGCTCATGTGAAGCACAACAACTGCAGTTTTGTCTTATGAAGGACCTAAATAGCTTGACAAGGCAATTAGTGGTCATCTAAAAACAGATGAGAGAGGTGTGAGACATGTTTGTTTGTGTGGGGTTTTTTTTTCCTTCTGAGAGCTGCTCTGATAATTGCAGTGCTTTGTTTCCTTTGTTCCTGGCATGTCATCAGCTCACCTTCTCCTCTGTCCTCTAGTTTCTCTACAGCACAACAAGAGGACCATTGCGGTCGCAGCTCCTCAGTCACAGGCATACATTCAACTCTGACTGACTAGTGGATTTCAGCTATTCTATTTTTTTTTTTTATAGTCTTTATTAGAGCAGCTCAATAAGTAGATCTTCACGACTTGCCTTTTGCCCTGTAAATGTATGCACACAATTTATGCATGCCTAGTTTCAATTTCCGTCCTCTCAACTAATCCTTCATTACAGTCTCTGCTTTTGTGCTAAAAAATCCTCCGTGACTCTGTTTGTGAGGCAAATCCAGAACACTTGGGAAACTAGATGCAATGTGTGTGAGTGGTTATGTGCGTGTGCGTGTACAGACGGCTTGCTTTCTGTGTTGTGGGTGGAGAAAATGCTTATAAGTCTAAAGTCAATGCTCTCAAACATTTTACTGAAGCCATGCATTATTTTTCTGATAAAGATAAATGACACTGATTGGTTGTGTTTATAAATAATATCCGTGAAACTGTTGAACACAGATTGCCTTCAAAATTATGATTCCCCCCCCCCCCTTTATACTTGGGAAGGGAAGACAATTATGACGCATTTTGATGGTACAATCTCTGTCTGCCCTGGGGCTTGCTACTGAGCTGAATGCAATCATTTTGTCTGTGTAGTCTGTTAAAAAGACACATCCTTTAAGTTCGAACACTATTTTTTGACAAAATGTAAGAAGCAAGCTTTAACACCAGCTTGAATAATGTATTTGTTCCGTGCATAGAATCCTCAGTGTGAGAATGTTAACATTGATCTAGATGCTGACCATGAAATGCAAATTCTTTTCACTCTATACCCTGCATATCTGAGATCCAAAAGATCTTTGGGGAACACATTGGAAGTTGAGCCAATTTTCCAGTGCAACAATGCCAAAAAGAAATGTTGCTCAGACCAAAGCTAGTCATACGGGAATCTAAAGAAGTGTTCAAAGGTTATGAAATGGTAAACATCTAATGTTAGGTTATCAGAGTCCTTGGTGCTGATATTTTTGACACCAAATGCACTAAAAAAATTAAATTGCTAAAGTTATATTGAAACCAAATAACTGTATATCAGAGGTCTTTATATTGTTGTTTTGAAAGATTACTAAGTTGTTATGTCACTTTCTGAAACAGAGCATCGTGTAGGTTGACTCTGCAGCTCAGTGTACTTATGAGGACCTGACACAGATTTCAATGTGAGATTAATCGGTCAATTAAGCCAAGGTGAGCAAGGTTAATACAGGTATCATTTATTTTAATCAGGTTGAAACATGTTTAACAGGAAAAAAATTCAAAATGAAATTTAGACTGTATGTCAAAATTTGTAGGAAATGAATTTAAAGACTGGCATTCTTTCTAGATTTTAAGACGAAATGTAAAATAAAAACAAAACAAAGATAAACCATAGTAAATAGTGTCAGTAGAATGTTATGTGAACTATAAATAGGAATTGTGACTAGCTAATTAAATTGCCATATGAACTACTCTTTATCAGAAATGTCACAAGTCAGCAAGCTATTCAGAGCTGATAATGTAGGCTCTTGCTGCTATGGAGCTATGAAATGCAAACCACTACAACAAAGTGGTACACACAAGCAAAATGATTAATTAACAGAGTTTACATTTAGAACATTGCATTACAGAAGTAGCGCCACTACAATTGCTTTCTACAACATGCACGAGTTGGGAAATATTTAACCTCATATTTGTAGCGAATATGTAATAGTTCAAATTATTAATAAATGAAACTCAAATAAATAAATGTTACATAAATTGAATACATTCAATAAATGAGACTCAGTTGCAACTAATGTATTTTATGGTATATTGTGTAATAATCAATGAAAATTTTAACATTTTCTGTTATGTTTTTGTTGCAAAGGAGAATATATGGTATGCTGATGATCCATGTGAGAAAGGTTTAATGAGACACACAAAAAATAGCAACTGTAAACAGTTCAGCAGTGTCCACGAAATAGGCTTTAGGGAGAACAAATCTGTAATCCAGACCCAGAAACGAGGTCAATAATACAGGATTGAGTTTGGCACATAGAGAATGGGAAAAACACCAGAACAAAGGGATATCCAAGGCAGGAAAACCAGAATAAAGTATACAAGGAACAGTCAGATTAACAAAGGCTCTGAATGTGGTCAAATGAATAGCTAAGTGGTACCGTTAATGGCTGAAGTTTATATGAGGGAAGGATAATTTGCTTACCTTTGTATTTTTGTGTTGTGATGCCTATTTATTAATAGGCATTTCAATAAAAAAAACAAAACAAAAAAAAACAACGAATTATTTTCATTCCATTTCTTTTCTCTAGAAGTTGTAAATCTATAATATAATAGCGAAGGACCCCCAACATTAGTTAGAGATTAGTGGTATAAATTGTTAATGTAAATTATGTAGATACACATTGGTGTGTGTGTGTGTGTGTGTGTGTGTGTGTGTGTGTGTGTGTGTGTGTGTGTGTGTGTGTGTGTACCCATAATGAAATCTGATATATAGCAACATATGCAAAGCACATATATTGCATAAATATTCATGTTTGGATTTCACTGTTATAGAAATATATGTCAGATAAAAATATGCCACATATATTTCAAAATATTACCAAAATGGCGGGTTTTATGGTTGTAACATATATTTTTTACAAATACACATATATAACATACAGAAGAATACATGTTCATATATGGGTAAAGGATGTTTATTCTTGTATTTATAATACACACACACACACACACACACACACACACACACACACACACACACACACACACAATATATGTATATTTAATATTTGATCTATTAAATAAATGGTCAAAACATGTTTCATTTTCAAACATTTATTGTTGGTTTACAATTGCTTCCAAAGTTAAAAAGATAAAAGCAAGCAACAGGGCATACTGTAATGCAGAACTTAAATTAAAGCTCTTGTTTAAAACCCTGTGCGTCTACAAGTATCAGCGATCAACAAGGAACCAAATTTAACCTTAAACATAATGTAACAAAACTGACATTGCAACGTTAAAAATGATTTTCACACTTTTTAATTAATATTGTGATCAATTTGCACTTTCTCCTGATCTGTAACTTGAAATGGTGCATTTGAGTGACTCCCAAAACTCATACACCTAAAAGTAAAAAAAAAATACAGAGAGAAAACAAGAGACCATAAACCCTTAATCTGTAAAACATGATGCATGTAGTCAGTTGATAGAACATCTTATAATGATTAAAATTCGCCCATATCTGCAGTCACAGCAAAAACTTTTATAATTTTTAAATCAAGACCCATTAAATCATAAAAACATTTGATGGTAAAGGTTAAATCATTTATTAATATAGAAAATATCTTACCTCGTAAAATCTCCAAATTCTTTTATTCACATCTTTCTTGTCACTGATTCTGTATTGCAGGAAGTATTGCAGGAAGTATTGTAGGAATTATTCCTCCGACTTGCCGCTTTTTAGTTTTTTTTTGGTTTTTTTTGCAACTGTAAGGTGCATGCCCAACATCTGCATTTGTGCTTTAGGCAGCAAATCAGGTGTAGTGTATTTAATTTGATAAGGTTGATTTTTGCTCCATTGTATTCATATTGTTATGTTATTCGGAACAATAATAATCTTATAGCATTTTAAATATATCTTATTTGAATTGTTTGCTTCTATTCAAGGAAGAGCTTAAATAATTTCATTCCCCGGCATTAACATTTATGCATTTGCCGGATCTACATCGAACAGCAGAGACGCCAGTTTCTCATATGTTATTTTGTACTTTAGTGTAACATAAATGCTGTTGCACAATATATTAAAGTATAGATATCTTATATATATATATATAAATAAACATTAGATAGTAAGTAAAAAAACTATTTATTATAATATATATTTTTAAACACTGACTTAACACATGAATGTAAATTTTTAGTGACCGCATACATTTAAAGGATAAATACAAGTTCTGAGAATATTTCTGCCTTTCCATTGAAAACTTATCAATTGCCAGATCAAGGTTCCTGCTTGTGCCAATCTCAGGAGGTTTCACAGAGCAAGTTGTTTAATGGGAAAGTGACTGCACAATGCCACAGATGATTCACATCATGCAGAAATGGAAATCTTCTGAACAAGCTATAGTTGGAGCCATTGTATGCCATCGGTGAATAGTTTATACCATTGTGTATCCTCTGCCATTTCTCCATCTCTCACTCTCCTGCTCCACAATGTGCAACAATTTTATTGTAGAATCCCATGATACTTCTTTTCTTATTGACTTTACCCTGCACACAGAGGCAGGACATGGACTGAATCCTAACAACATGTGCCCAGGATCGATTCTCTCAACTGCTTACTCTTTCTTTCTGTCTGTCGTTCTTAGCACATATACAATCTATTGATACATGAAATGCAACTATAGCTTAGATAAATTGATAAATTAGCTAAATTGGCACCGAACTACTCAAGTGAAATGCTACAGCTTTAGAAAACCTTTGTACAGTGTGACTTAACACTATAATCAAACACTCCTTCTGAAATACATTTACCATACACACCCTCAATCCAGCAAACTACCATACACACACTATATTCAATCAATATGCCATCCACATTAACATTCCAGCAAATTACTATACATACCCACATTTTGTTTGCCGGAATATGCTAAACATAAAACCTAGATTCTCACCAAACACTATATACAAGTACAAACTTTTGCTCTCTACATTTTTTTATTAGGTATTTGGTTGGTTAATCTGTAGTTTCCTCAGATAAACCTGAAAAATCTGTGTAAGCAGTACATGTTTAAACTGCTTGTGCAGGGTGAGTTTGTTGCCAGGTCTCACATTTTTTATTTTCAGCTTTGCAAATGCACTTCACTATATATAAAAATCTAAACTAGACAGCAGAGGACAGATTAAAAAAAACCCACTTATTTACTGCTTACAATGCATATATTCACTTCATATTTACAGACAATGACTTAAAACTTTGTAATTGTAAATATGAAAAAAGTATGTTTTTGTAAGCATTAAGTGGATGTTCAAAAATTATTCAGACTAATTTCCAACCGTAATACTTTTACGCTTTTTACGGCTGTTGGTAGCTTCCAGACAATCTATTTTAAATCTACAAACTGTGTTTTTTGCCAGACTGTGGTTCAGTTTCAGTCCTATTTTTTTCTTGGCAGTCTTCAATTCCCCAAGGTTGTGGGGAGTCTCTCTATTGGACTCACAATTTCAATGGGATTCCAGTCAGTGGAGTCAAGACCAGGTCGTTCAAAGCCTTCATGAGTTATTTAAGCTGTAGTTTTGGGGTCATTGTCTTGATGAAACACCCATCTTCTCCCCTTTTCCCTAGCTCTTGGCCGATGAGATTAAATTTTCCTCTGACGGTGCATTGCTCCATAAATGTTTCATTCTATAAATATAATGGCACAGTATTATTTGCAGAGAAGCAGCCCCATATCCTGATGCTACTACCCTCATGCTACACTGAGGGCATTTAATCAATATATATATATATATATATATATATATATTTATATATATATATATATATATATATATATATATATATATATATATATATATATATATATATATATATATATCACAAAAGCACCAGTAGTTATTAGCCCAATAACACATAATAATAACAATACATATAAATTTGCAAATGTCTTTTCTACAACCTGTTTGATGCATGTGATGTATGACCGCACAATCCACAAGTCACAATGCTAGAGGTGTTACTAATATGATGAGATTATTCAGGAAACTGCATCTGCATTTTCACTTAGGGAGAGATGCCTAGGGAAGCTTCAGGCAGCAAAAAAAAGGGATGGAACAGACCTTTGATGTTAAAGTTTGGTGATGTGTGAATTTTAATGTGATGATGTGGTGTGCGAGTTTTCATAGCTGTGAAATAAGCTGCTGCACCTTGTGGGAGTATTCACAGCCTCACAGCATTTCGCACATGAATAAATGAAAGTGGTATGTACATATATGACTATTAAGATTTTATATGAAATTTCATGTATGTGCTAAGTCATAACTCATAACTAGCATGTATGAGAGAACCATTATATACTATTCAGAAGAAGTAAATTCATCCAGCATATAGTTTTTGAATATGTTCATGTTGAAATAAAAATAAAATAAAACCATGGTACAGCTGTCATTTTTAATTAAATTTTTTATTTTGGTGAAATAAATGGCTGTCCATTTAAAAGGCCTTTGCTACTTATGCTATGTCGATGTTGATAGCAACTGCCTGGCACATTGTTCCATTATAATCGCAGTCTTGTTGTTCTGTCCTTTTGTTAGCTCTAATAGCCCATTACTAGTTCTGCTTTAAAAGAGGTGAATTGAGTTGAGTACAGCAGTAATTAGGTACAGTGTGTGGTAAGGTGTCTCAGCCTTCAGTGTGCCAGAGGAGGCTTTCTCAGTGCACAAGCTCATTATTTCCCTGCTATGAGTGTTCATTTGTGTGAGACAGAGAAAAAGAGGGAGTGTTTATGTGTGTGTGTGTGTGTGTGTGTGTGTGTGTGTGTGTGTGTGTGTGTGTGTGTGTTTGTTTCAGTGTATAGTAATTTTCATGAAGGTCAGAGAGTCCTTGCAGAAATATTTGAGGGAAAGGGAGCAGGAGGATCATAGCACACAAAACCACTAGATGAATCAAAAGTGTGTGCTCGTACTGGGATAAGTAGAGTCATTATGCCTCGATGTTGCTACCTGTATTCTTGTGTGCAAATTCAGGCATGTGTCTACATGGACATAGCATTTGCATACATGCATCAAAAGTAATTTGCATGCTGTAAATAATAGGTTCAATTGCAAAGTGTTGAGTTCACAAGTTGAGAGGAGATAACCTGGTCTGTAATAATAATAAAAAGACACTGACTGATATTTACACATCACTGGACACCAGGAAAAAAACTGTCTCCTAGAAATGCAGGCTCTCTGCTTTGTTTTTCATGATTTGAATGTTACCCGGTTGGACAAATCAGTAATTCATGCATCTGGGTTGATAACATTACATGTTCGATTAGTATTAGTGTTACAGAACAGACATTATGCATGCATAATGCACTCAACAGGGGTGCAATACACTTTGATGCCCTGACTATTGCACAAGATACTTATTCTAAGCCCTGCCACCTGCTGCACCACAAATGCTGACTGAGGCACTATACGCTGTCAGTAAAACGAGCGTCAGGATTAATTAGTGTGCAGACGTGACATGGAAGATTTTCGGAAATACGATCGCGCAAGTATGATGAAACACTGATGAAATTAAGTAAAAAAAAAATCTGCTTAAAGCTGTCATATATCTCTTCTGCTTGACCAAAATCACCTCACTGTTAAACATGTCAACAGGAAATGAAGACACTTACCAGGTTCGAAAGATATCCCTAAGCATGCAAAGTGAGACGAGAACACTGCAGGTTATAGTTATAACGGCTTAACTTTGTGGCTTAATGTTATAGTGGGATGAGGTTTCTCACAAGGGCACAAATGTGCTACATTAGAAACTCTGTAGTCTATCCTTATAAATTACCATTTGACTATCATTCTGAGGCGTAGTTATAAACACAAATGTGTTTTTCAAGAGATGATATATTTCTGTGCATATTCTGTGGCTGCCTGGTGATAAAATTCTTATGTGCTTTTTGAACACCTCGTTCCACATTTAGTCTCAGTTTTTTCTTTTATATTAAAAAAGAAACCCTCCACTTTTCAGGGGAGTTAATTAACTGGATTTTAGAGTGTGCTTGTGGAGATTTGTGCTCATTTAGCCACATGGGCATTATTAAAGTCAGGTACTGATGTAGGGTAAGGAAGCTTGGGGGTGCAGTCAGCGTTCTGATTCGTCCCAAAGATGTTCAATAGGGTTAAAGTCAGAGCTCTGTTGCAGCTGCTGTCCCATGTAAACCATATCTTCATGGAGTTTGCTTTCTGCACAGGGACATTGTCATGCTGGAACTGGTTTGGGTCTCCTAGTTCAAATGAAGGCAAAACCTTTGTCCATATAGTGTACATGCGTTATTTTCATGTGATTCTGATGAAAATTAGAAATGTACAGTGTGTGATAAGAAATGGCTTACTGTACTTGGAACACAATATGGGTTGGATTGCCATCCTTGTCTCCAGCCCTTAGGCAGAAGAAGAGAGGAGCAAAGAAATGGCTTTATTAGACTTCCTCTTTAACACTTCTAAACACAAACTTTTATACATCAAAGAGGCCTCTGCGCCAATGTGATGGCCTGTATGTGTCTTTGGTGTATATAAGGACTTAGGAAATGGTGTATTGACCACTAGTGTGATTTGAACTTCAGTGAAACACAAAACACTTCTATGCTTTTCTTGAAAATGTCTTTGTGTAAAGCCCATGGCAAACAGGCCAGGAGTTGTGAAGGTTCCAGGTGTTGGTAATGCAGATTAGAGTAGGAGACACAGAGACTAAGGCTATAGAATGTACAGCCTTGCTTTTGGAGATTTAGAGCATGTTCACAAGTAGCAGGATAAAAAAGAACATTGATTATGCAGTATAACAAATGACAAAGCCAATAAGACATTTTGGAGCCAAGTGCAAAGTAGTTTTAATAGCTTTCTTTGACTCTTTGTCAAGTCAGGCAAAATAAAATTAACTTACTTGAATAACTTGGAATAAATATAAAAATGCATTTAGCTCTTTAATTATTTGAAGTATGGATGCACAGATCTACAGTTACCTTTTTATTATAAACAGAGCTTTGTATGCCATTTTCCTGAAGACAAGGTATGGTCATATGAACTGTTTTATGATTTGCGTATAATATAATAGATATAGAAGCCTATTATGTGCTTTGCCAGAGAGTGTTGCAAATGAGTTATGAAGCTTTATAAAATAAAGAAAATAGACCAGGTGCGCTCTCTGCCTTCTTTTGTATCTCTTCATAGACTGACTCATAAATAAAACAACCTGAATCTCGGTGAATACTTTCTACTTGCACAGACATAATAAATATATAAATAAAAAGTCTGAAATGTCTACTTTTAAATAAACCAATTTACATCGAAAACAAATATTCTCTGATTATCTAATCCATCTAAAAGTTAGAAGAGGTACAATTTCTCTGGTATCACCTCATTAACCGTCCGTGTGGAAACATAGCAAAGGTTCCGTTTGGTGTCCTGATGATTTACCTAATTTAAAACACCATAATTAATTAAAAACAATTTTCAAGGACATTTTGTCTTCATGCTTCATGTTGAGTATGGTTTCAGTAATAATAAAGATACATTTGCATAAAGCATTCATATTTGTCCATGCCCATGTTGATAAGAGTATTAAAACGTGAAAAGTATTTATTTAAGGTACATTTAGAAAAGATAAAAAATGTGCGATTAGCTTGCAATTAACTCATGACAATCGTGCCATTAAGCATAAAATATTTTAATCCTTTGACAGCCATTATATTAATATGACAGGACGTCCATTTTCAGTCTGGCTTTTTTATTTTTGCTACAAATAAGTGGTTTATATCAGTAAAAATCAGATGAACATGTTTTTTTTTTCTTCACAAATCGCTAATGTTTCTGTCAGGAACTGCTGCTGTTGTCCTTGGCCTACTTGTTCAAAGTCTGTTTTTTGGTAGTGTTTTCTTTTTTTTGGGACTGTCCAAATTGTTGTAATGGTTATGCCCAATACTTGTTGCAAAGGCTCTGGTAAATTTTACCCTATCATCTCAGCATCAAAATGGCTTGTTTTCTCTCATCAACAGTGATCAGGTTTTTATGTTGGTTTATGTATTTTTTTTTACTTTAAACCAAAAATGTTTATATTAGAACACACACTCAGATTTATTTTGATTGTAAAACATATATATAAAGAAATTAAAAACCTAATCGAATTTCTTTGTAACTACTGCAACCATTTCTTCTTCTTCTTCTTTTTTCAGCTCCTCCCATTAGGGGTCGCCACAGTGGATCATCCATCTCGATAACCCCCCTGTCCTCTACATCTCTTTAAAACCAACTACCTGTTCTTCCTCTTTTCCTCCCTTCTGGTGGCTCCATCCTCAGCATTCTCCTACCGATATTCCCCATGACCCTCCTCTGCACATGTCCAAACCATCTCAATCTCGCCTCCCTCACCTTGTCTCCAAAACATACTACATGTGCTGTCCCTCTAATAAACTCATTTGTAATCCTGTCCATCGTCGTCACTCCCAACGAAAACCTCAACTTCTTCAGCTCTGCTACCTCCAGCTCCACCTCCTGTCTTTAACTTAATGCCACTGTCTCTAAACCATACAACATTGCAGGTCTCACCACAGTCATGTAAACTTTCCCTTTCACTCTTGCAGATACTCTTCTATCACAAATCACTCCTGTCACTCTTCTCCACCCACTCCACCCTGCCTGCACTCTTTTCTTTACTTCTCTAACACACTCTCCATTACTTTGCAATGTTGACCCCAGGTACCTAAACTCCCCCACCTTCTCCACCATTTCTCCCTGCAACCGCACCACTCCACACCACTCCCGTTAATTCACCCACATGTACTCTGTCTTACTCCTACTGACTTTTATTCCCCTTCTCTCCAGCACATACTTCCGCCTCTCCAGGCTCTTCTCAACCTGCTCTCTACTCTTACCACAAATAACAATATCGTCTGCAAACATCATAGTCCATGGAGACTCCTGTCTGACCTCGTCCGTCAACCTGTCCATCACCAATGCATACAGGAAAGGGCTCAGAGCCGATCCTTGATGCAGTCCAACCTTCACCCTGAACCAGTCTGTCGTACCTACTGCACACTTTACTGCCGTCACACTGTCCTCATACATGTCCTGCACCACCGTCACACATTGCAACCATTTATTTATAATATTTATGCAAATCATTAATTGATTCTCTAATTAGATTTCTTCACTCTGAGTCTGCTTTTGACTCTACTAGTCTCCACAGTAATACAATGAATGTTCACTACAATAAACTATTTATTTATTTGACAAATGTATAAATATTTTTAGGTTACAATAAAACAACATTACTAATTATTGTACAACTGATGTCTTAACTCATATGGCAGGTACACTACTGGAAGTAGTATTTAAAATATATTATGCTGCAAGTAGAATGATGTGATAGATTTATGATTTTTTATTCCCAGTAATCTTAACAAACATCACTCCTCATAAGACATCATACAGTGATCAGAAAATTCAATAATGTTAGGAATATTCAACATCTAACAGTAGTAAAAATAAAAAACTGCAAAATTGCATAACTTCATCATTTTGGGATCTCTAAGGAAATGAAACCCTGAAATCCACATTCCTTTTGTCCTGTTGACTATCTAAACATTTTTTAAATAAAAATAACCTACCATTGGTTAAATATTTAATCAAATCGTTCTTAAAGTAGGCTGAAATTTTATTAATGAAATGACCACGATAAGATTAATCATAAATGTACATTTTCAGTTAATCAATACTAACAAAGTGTGAAAACACTAGAAAAATAAAAAGGCAAATAGTTAAGGTTTTTTTTATACACAGGCGATGCTGGTGTAACTGAAGTTGTGGTAGTGACACATTAGCTGTCTATGCTATTTTGATACCACCATCTGGTGCAGCAACCAAATAAAATGTGCCTCACAACTGCAATGATTGGTAAGTAGTACTATTGGCAGTGTAGTTTAAGTCAGTGATCTTTGAAATACTTAATGAATATGCTCTAATGAGTTGCTAAAAATGTACAATGTAACACTTTGGACACAAACTCTAATGACAAAAAACATTTACATTTAATTTCAGTTCTCACAAATAAGTGGATACAACCCTCGAGCAAAAATATGTTTCTTTTGAACAACTACAAACTGAATTTATTAGATCATACAGCATTTGTAAAAGCAAGCTCTTACACTCCTCCTCCAGACCACTAGAGGCCATACATTTAATGGATATAAAATGCATATAGACTTTAGTGTTACAGTTTGCCTACCAAGCCTTTGAGTTATTGCTGTGTTTTGTTGATAGGTTTTTCATGTATGACCTTGCAATGTTTTGTCTCTTCTTTGCCTTAACCAAGTGTCTTGATTATCTTTTTTTAAGGCCTGATTGTTTTCATATTGAATCTTGTTTGAACAATGCATATGAAAAAAATCTGGGACATTTTCACTGTGGCTATTTGATACTTATATTGCAGTCACATTTTTTTTCAATGTAAGAAATCCATACATTTATCTTCATTGAGCACCTTATATTAGAATCCAGATCAAGCACTCTGTCTAAGGTGGGGATGAGACACTAGTCCTTTGCAGGGCACTACATACACATACAACCACACACTCTTTCACATGTTGGGGTTGTTTATTGGGAGGTGGGAGAAAATCTGTAAACCTGAAGAAAACCCACATGGATGCAGAGAGAACGAACAGAGACACTAAACTAAGCAAGAATTTAACTAGAGACCCTGAAACTGTGAGATGGTAATACTCCCTGGATTAACCTGCAACTCTCTGATATTTTGAAATCTAATTCTCCAAACTGAATTTGGCATTATTTTGCACTTAACCTTGTTGTATTTCTGTCAGTTTGTAAAAAATTGCTCAGTTATGGACCCCTTAAGGGGCCAAAATATCATGAGGACAACTTGATTGATGGCATCCAGGGGCACTAGGTAGAGCTTTTATTTTATGTAGAATTTATTATTTTTTTCTTTTATAAATCCCCACCAAACCTGACAGCATATTCTAGCAAATGTAAAACAAAAAGTAAACAATCACACAAGAAAAGAATAGCACATCATGATCTATAGCATGTTTACTATGTATATGGATAGACTTTTGCCAAAAGGCTAGCAGCACCCCAAGGATGGAAGTTTTGTGATCATGGCTCTGCTGTAAACACGGTGATATGGAGCTGTAAACTTGTGTGTGATTTAGTGTAGAGCAATGTGTTTCAATAAAGCAGTGTTTAATAATTTATCTGTCGTGTAAGTCCACCATTTTACAAAGAAATTTGCTTTTCTGTTGCTTGCATTTTTGGCATCTAGCCATCCTCTGATGTAATAACACTTCTGCTGTTGTGAAAGAGATTCTGCTGGGGAAAAATAACAATAAAACATATAAAACCAAATAGAATAAATAAATGAGAGAAGTTTGTAAAAAAAAAAAAAAAAAAAAAAGGAAAAAAGGTAGAGATGATTGTTTGAATTATAGAGAGATGATAGATTACAGATAGATAACAGTTAGTGCCCAACTATTTTGCATCATTAGAGTTGTCATTATAAAATAGAAATAAAACTTTGTTAGTTAGTAGTTAAAGATTTTTATGTGGAATTAACACCGATTTACAATCAACTAATGTATGTGATTTAAAGCATGCAACTTTTTCCTGTAATTCTATGTTCCTCCTTTTTTTCTCTCTATTAGCCTGAGTGTGGAATTTATTGAGATAAATGTGCCAATTTATGCTACCTCTTATTCTGAGCTGCATTGTGTCTTCTCTTTGGACTCTCTTGTACATTGAAGCTCTCTTCAAGATGACTGCACTTCTCTCGTCCATTTAAAAGATGGGATATTACTGCTAATCCTTAATGTGCTGGCATGGAACGCATGGATCTCTCAGTTCACTGCAGGAAGTCTTTGTTTTGAGTTTGGTTGAATTACACTTCTGGATGTTCATGCTGACACTCGCCAATTCTGTATGTGTAGGTGTTTCTATAATTGTGTGTTTGGAAGATGTTCTGAGAATAGTCTGCTGTCTACATCACCTGACAAGGTTATAACCACGTTATTTTGTCTTCCCACATCCCCTGCAACACCTGTCTTCTGCTCAAGGCAGCTAAAACATATGGTACAAGTACTTTTGCTAATCTACCTGTTAACGCTCTGGAATGATCCATCTTCTGTAGAAACTGTCTTCTATGGGAAAAGTAGGAAATATAAAAGATCCTCATAGGTCTTATTTTATATAAAGGGCCTTTTAGTAAATTACACTTTTGGCCGTTTTTTTTTTCCTTTCCGACTCTCCACTGCAGTCATACTGAGATTACTTTGTCTATAGTGGAATTTGAGAGAAACAGCATCTGTATTCTATACTTCATAAAGCTAAGTGTCCTTGTAATAACTCTTGAGACAGACAGAGCAGTATTCCTCTTAAGTAATCAACATAGAGGTTTTGTCTTAGTTAAAGATGGTTGTGGTAATTTTCTTCAGTAAAAAGCCCTCAAAGGATCAATTTTTCTGAATTTCAGACAACTAGTGTTATACTCATTAAGTCTGTGGAGATACTTTGTACTATATTTCCAGTGTGTAAATTCCTTTAATCACATTTAATATGGATTGTGTTTGGCTATAACTGTGGTCTGCCAAGAAACATATAAGCACTTCTCCACAACATTGACCACTATAGCCCAGCGATTCTACATGTAAGATGCTACCTATGTGTTTTAAGGCAATGAGGACATGGTTAGGAGGTTTTATCATTTATGTAAAATGAATAAAATAGTAGCAAACAATATAGAATAAAGATTGTTTATCACATGTAACAGTATAAAATATCAGTGTCATTCCAGTTTAAACCAGTACCTTTCCTAGCCACAGGTAATAATCGTTTCTAAAAAACTGAGCCGTTCTTGGAAGTCCTGATTATACTTCCTAGTTCCAAATGTGTACCTGCAGCTATTAAGAGGATGAGGAGTGGAAAGTCGGTTGTCCCAGATGACATACCAGTAGAAGCATGGAGGTGTTTAGGAGAGATGGCAGTGGAGTTTATAACATACAGATACAAACAAACCTTTCATCAAAGTAAAATTTGTTAAAAATAAAAAATGGAGAATAGCCGCCACTAGCTAGTCATCGACCGTAACGAGTGCACTGGACTAGAGCGAATACATTTTTTAAGTGAATTTTTTCATTTTATTATAAAATTTTTTTATTACTTAATACAAAATATCGATTAAATAATTCGATTTGTTTTAGTATATTTTATTGTTTATTTGATTGTATTTATAGCCCTTACCTTATTAGGAGATATGCGGTGTCAATAACGAACACAGTAACAACTTACCACAAATTCATGGTATGAACGATTGTTCTGAACGTAACTCGTTATAAGGTGGGCAGTGTCTGTAGTGGTTTTACTAATTATCACTGTACCAAAGCTGAAATTATTAAATTACAAATATTATTTTGCCCCAATAAGTTTTATTCCTAATGAGGAAGCCAGTGGAGGGATAGTCAAGGAAAGCCTCCTGAGATGGTATGAGGAAGAAATCTTAAGAATAAGCATGATTGGGTGACAACGAATGTCCATTCATTTTAGTTCCATCATTGATATAATCTGTTTCCTAAAGGGGAATCAAGCCCTAAACCATTGTAGCAAACTGTTTATGTTAATATAATCCAAATCTATCTTCATGATTATTCATGAGTTTAACCCTCCATAGTAACCCCATATATCTTAAAGGCTGTTCAAATGAGCCATCTTCAGCAGCAGCAAGTGCTTCCCAATAATATGACTTTCTTTTTTAAAACTAAAACGTGAGGTGATTTGATAAACCATCAACATTTAAGCACGTGATGTGCAATTTATGTGCAATAATAATTGTTATAATTAAGGATAATTTCCTATGTAATCACTGTTCTGTATAACCAGACTCATTATAATAAATTTGGGAAACATCAAGAAATGTCCCTTTAAAGTCCCTTTAAAATGATGCTTCAGTGCCCAAGAACATCTTAATTGGTAAATTTGCCTGTTCATGATTCCTGTCCTTATTTCTAGTTCTATGTGGGGTTTTTTCTGCCTGAGATTATCTCCTGGTATGTTTCTACTATTGTGATAATCTCTGAATCCTTATTTCCAAAACATTGGTTTATAATCTGTTTTCTGATTTAAATATTTTAAATCTATTCATGTAAATCTAGCTTTTGCAAATAAACTCTAACACACAGATAAACAGCTAAACCCAGTGCCTGACCCCATTTTACAAATAGCATAAATAGTAATAATAATAAAAAAAAATAAATAAAAGCTATTCCATTTTCCAAGTTAATGATCAAAGTTATGGGATTACTGCAGTACTAGAACGTGTTTAAATTGAATTGTTGAATATTGCAAATAAGAATTCACATCTAAAACCCTACAAGCTATGAATAATTATGTTCTCTTTTATTGTCGTTCCATTCTATATAATATATATTCTTTACTTGTCTCTATGTAAATACAGATAGAAAAACGGTGAGGCTTTTATTAAAAATAAGCTGCCCCAGGAGAAAATGATTCATTTTGCATTCACAGCTCTCAAAATCATTAGATGAGATAGAGTTGACATTATTTGCCTGGGAACAACCCTGGCTCAAAACCTAATATTAAAATAACAATGGCTTGATTTTTTTTTTTTTTAATGACAGCAAGATTCATTCTAGAACAGAGCCAAATTTGATGCCTTAATTATGTTTCAACTTAATGCAATAAAAAAGTCAACTGTAATTATTTGACAATGCATATTCTGCTCATACCAAAAAAAAAAAAAAAAGAACCAAAGGAATATCCTGAGGCAAAAAAATCATACCGTTTGAAATTTCTAACCGCAAGAAATTGTCATTTTAAACAGCACACCCAGGACATGCCTCTTAAAACAGACATATGTAATCAATATCAATCCATTATTCCAACGCTCAGTGGAAAATTCAATTAATTACAGAGGTTGTTTGTAATGCGATTTTGTGGTTAATATTTAAAACTCTTTTCATTCTTTCCTTCCTTTTTTTCCCAGTCAACATGACTCTCTAGCATGAGTTTGGAGTGAATCGATTTGGAAGTAAACAGACATAGCCTTCTGCAAACCTAGTTTAACTTACATATCAATACTTGATGCTTTCTCCTACAGCTCCCTTTAGACCCTCCAGTTGATCTCCAGCATTTTTCTAACACCATCTGCTCTTATCACTTCAGGGGCAGCTAAGACTCTTTAGCTAACATGCAGCTTTGTAGTGGATTTTACCTTTTTGACAGCAGATGTGCATGGTTGTGTGTTTCTTTGGGTGCACACATTTTATGTCTTGGATATCCTTGACAATAAAATATGATAGGATTCTTTTATTAAATAATTTAAGAATTTTGTTTCATTTTAAAAAACAATGCTTAGGGAGGTGGTACGTGTCAAAATAACATCCACATGGATAGCCAGACCAAAGGTTTCCCAGCACAACATTTTCCAAAGCATCACACTGCCTTGCATTAGTGCATCGTGGTGCTATGTGTTCTCCAGATAAGTGACGCAAATGCACCCACCCATCCAGGTGATGTGAAAGAAAATGTGATTCATCAGACCAGGCCACCTTCTTCTGACCACTGACCACTGCAGACCGGGAACACCCCAAAGTCGTCTAGTCATCACAATTTGTCTCTTGTCGAACTCGCTCAAATCCTAAAGCCATTTTTCCTTCTAAAACATCAACTTTGAGAACAAAATGTCCAGTTGTTGCCTAATATATAACAGTTACCATGATAGATAGATAGATAGATAGATAGATAGATAGATAGATAGATAGATAGATAGATAGATAGATAGATAGACAGACAGACAGACAGACAGACAGACAGACAGACAGACAGACAGACAGACAGATAGATAGAATCAGTGTTATTAATAATAATCAATGTTATTATAATAATATCAGTGTTATATTAGTATTATAATCAGTGTTGTGCTCGTTACTAAAAAATAGTAACAGTTACTCGTTACTTCATTTAAAAAGTAACTTAATTACTTTGTTGATTACTTACACCCAAAAGTAATGCGTTACCCGTCAAAGTAACTTTTTAGTTACTTTTTAAAGAACCTTCTTTAATGTTCCCATTAATGCCCTTTTATGCGTTATGGTCTATACAAACACAAATCTGACTTAAACACAGAGTAATTTTTAAACACTATTTTATTTAAGTCAGACCAACACAAACTGAATATATCACAAGGATTTCTGAAATAAATAACAAAACTTCTTCTTCTTCTTTCGGCTGCTCCCATTAGAGGTCGCCACAGTGGATCATCCGTCTCCATACCACCCTGTCCTCTATATCTGCCTCTTTTACACCAACTACCTGCATGTCTTCCCTCACCACATCCATGAACCTCCTCCTTGGCCTTCCTCTTTTCCTCCTACCTGGTGGCTCCATCTTCAGCATTTTTCTACCAATATAATTCATGTCCCTTCTCTGCACATGTCCAAACCATCTCAATCTCGCCTCCCTCACCTTGTCACCAAAACATCCTACATGTGCTGTCCCTCTAATAAACTCATTTCTAATCTTGTCCATCCTCGTCACTCCCAACGAAAACCTCAACATCTTCAGCTCTGCTACCTCCAGCTCCACCTCCTGTCTTTTACTCAATGCCACTGTCTCTAATCCATACAACATCGCAGGTCTCACCACAGTCCTATAAACTTTCCCTTTCATTCTTGCAGATACTCTTCTATCACAAATCACTCCTGTCACTCTTCTCCACCCACTCCACCCTGCCTGCACTCTTTTCTTTACTTCTCTAACACACTCTCCATTACTTTGCACTGTTGACCCCCAGGTACCTGAACTCCTCCACCTTCTCCACCTCTTCTCTCTGCAACCGCATCACTCCACTGCCCTCCCTCTCATTCACACACATGTACTCTGTCTTACTCCTACTGACTTTCATTCCCCTTCTCTCCAGCGCATATCTCCACCTCTCCAGGCTCTTCTCAACCTGCTCTCTACTCTCACCACAAATCACAATATCATCTGCAAACATCATAGTCCAGGGAGACTCCTGTCTGACCTCGTCCGTCAACCTGTCCATCACCACTGCAAACAGGAAAGGGCCCAGGGCCGATCCTTGATGCAGTCCAACCTTCACCCTGAACCAGTCTGTCGTACCTACTGCACACTTTACTGCCGTCACACTGTCCTCATACATGTCCTGCACCACCCTCACATACTTCTCTGACACACCTGACTTCCTCATACAATACCACAACTCCTCTCTCGGCACCCTGTCGTACGCTTTCTCTAAATCCACAAATACACAATGCAGCTCCTTCTGTCCTTCTCTATACTTCTCCATCAACATCCTCAAAGCAAATAAGGCATCTGTGGTGCTCTTCCTCGGCATGAAACCATACTGTTGCTCACAGATGGTCACCTCTTCTCTCAGCCTGGCTTCCACTACTCTTTCCCATAACTTCATGGTGTGACTGATCAACTTAATTCCCCTGTAGTTACTGCAGGTCTGCACATCTCCCTTATGCTTAAAGATCGGTACCAGCACACTCCTTCTCCATTCCTCAGGCATCCTCTCCCCTTCCAGAATCCTGTTAAACAATCTGGTTAAAAACTCCACTGCCATCTCTCCTAAACATCTCCACGCTTCTACCGGTATGTCATCTGGTCCAACCGACTTTCCATTCTTCATCCTCTTAATCGCTGCTCTCACTTCCTCCTTACTAATCCTATCTACATCCTGCTTCACCAACTCCACATCCTCCAACCTTCTCTCTCTCTGATTTTCCTCATTCATCAGCTGCTCAAAATACTCCCTCCATCTTCTCAACACACTCTCCTCACTAGTCAACACATTTCCCTCTCCATCCTTTATTGCTCTAACTTGCAGTACATCCTTCCCAGCTCGGTCCCTCTGCTTGGCCAATCGGTATAAATCCTTTTCTCCTTCCTTAGTGTCCAACCTCTTATACAGTTCCTCATATGCCTTTTCCTTGGCTTTCGCCACATCCCTTTTAACCTGCTGCCGCATCTCCTTGTACTCCTGCCTACTTTTCTCATCACTCTGTCGATCCCACTTCTGTTTTGCCAACCTCTTTCCCCTAATGCTCTCCTGCACTTCCTCATTCCACCACCACGTCTCCTTGTCTTGCTTTCTATTTCCAGATGTCACACCAAGTACTTTTCTAGCTGCCTCCCTCATCACTCCTGCAGTAGTTGCCCAATCATCCGGCACCTCTTCACCACCACCAAGCCCCTGTCTGACCTCTTCCCTGAACCTCACACTACACTCTTCCTCCTTCAGTTTCCACCATCTTATTCTTCTTTCAAACCTTACTTTCCTCCTCTTCTTCTTCGCCTCCAGATAATCCACCTGTGTGCACCTTCCTCCACTCTTATACGTCACCCTATGATCCTCCTTCTTCTTAAAATATGTGTTCACCACTGCCATTTCCATCCTTTTAGCAAAATCTACCACCATCTGCCCTTCCACATTCCTCTCCTTAAAACCATACCTACCCATCACCTCTGTTCCCTTCACCTACATGCCCATTAAAGTCTGCCCCAATCACCAATCGTTCTTTCCTAGGTACACCATCTACCACTTCATCTAATTCACTCCAGAATCTTTCTTTCTCCTCCATCTCACAGCCAACTTGTGGAGCATAGGCACTGATGACATTTATCATCATCCCTTCAACTTCCACCTTCACGATCATCACCCTATCAGAAACTCTCTTCACCTCCACTACACTCTTACTGTACGCTTCCTTCAGAATCACCCCTACACCATTTCTCTTCCCATCCACACCATGATAAAACAGTTTAAACCCACCTCCAATGTTCCTGGCCTTACTCCCTTTCCACTTGGTCTCCTGAACACACAACACATCTACCTTTCTCCTCTCCATCATATCAGCTATCTCTCTCCCTTTACCCATCATAGTACCAACATTTAAAGTACCAACCCGAACCTCTACTCTCCTACACTGCTCCTTTTCCTGCTGTCTCTGTAGACGCCTTCCTCCTCTCCTTCTCCTCCTTCGGCCAACAGTAGCCCAATTTCCACCGGTACCCTGTCGGCTAGCGATACCTGTGGCGGTCGTTGTTAACCCGGGCCTCGACCGATCCGGTATGAAATTCTCATTTGTGATCCGCATATTTGATTTGGCACATGTTTTACGCTGGATGCCCTTCCTAACGCAACCCTCCCCATTTACCCGGGCTTGGGACCGGCACTAAGAGTACACTGGCTTGTGCCCCCCTAATGGCTGGGTTAAATAAATAAATAACAAAACAAGCTGAATAATATATTCACAATCAAAAACTAAAGTGGCTTCTGCTGTTGTGTTGAGCTCTTAAAAAATGTTCCTTTCACAGCTGAAGTATGAAAACTATTAACAATGTAGAACACAACACCGGGTTAACTTCTAGCGTGGAGTCTTGGAGGAGCATCAACAGATTGGAGTTGCTGTTTATCACAGTAGATATGACATTTGAACCAGAAAGACACAGCTTACATTTGACTTAAACGTTTTTGTCTTTATACTCAACTAAAGTGAAATAATGAGCATATTAACACTTTGAGAAACTCGTCTTGCTTTCGCCTCGACTCGCCATTACTGCCGCACAGACCTGAATAAACGGAGACACGCCCACATCGCGTCTTCTTCGTGTTCACAGTGGTTCATCCACCAATCCTACAATGCGACGCTGCTGTAAGCAGGTTAGGCTGTAGTCTACACTTCAGCCCAAATTAATTCATTTTAAAAAGTAACGGGTAACGCACCATACGGTAACGGAGTTACTTTATTTTTTAAAAGTAACGCGTTACAGTATTAGTTACTGTCAAAAGTAACGCGTTACCGGTAACGCGTTACTGCCCAACACTGATTATAATAATGCATATATGTATAATATAATGTTTAGGTATAAAAATCTGTGTTATTATAACAGTGGTGAGTCGTGCATTTGGTACCTGGGCCTTCATTGTGGACTTACTCGACTTAATCCACCTCTTAATACCACCACTATCACATTGCAATTATAGAAACCATCAATACTCTATGAAAACGCAATTTAACAACACGTGGCATTACAGAGAGGAAAAGAGAGAGAGAGAGAGAGAGAGAGAGAGAGAGAGAGAGAGAGAGAGAGAGAGAGAGAGAGAGAGAAAGAGAGAAAGAGAGAGAGAGAGAGGGAGAGAGAGAGAGTCATTTCACATATGGAGGGTGAAACTACTAAAGCAAGAAACCCAGTTAAGACAACTCCAAACCTCTACACTACCACCGCAACTGTGCACCTACATCATCTGGAGCAGTTCAGAATCAATATTTGTCTAATAACATGACAAAAACATTAAAGTGTAAATAAAATACAACCTACTCACCAGAGACGCTCACTCATAATTTGCACCGCTCCTCAGAGGCTGTAAGCCAGTGGTACTGCTCGTATTCAGTGATCTAGAAGTGGAGAACAAACCCTTTCCCGGGCTGAGACAAGCTAGCTAGCTTCGGGGTTGTCTGACCTCCTCACAATGTCTAGCTTTTCTTTTAAATGTATTTTTAAGTATGTCCAAGACCAAGTCAATATATCTTCCTCTGTAGACATAAAAAAGTCTGATGTATTCATGTGTGCAGATCGCTACACATGTGTATTGCCAGAACTTGGCTGTAACAGTTTCCCTCTGACCAACCAATCAGAGGACAGAAAAATGCTGATGCTATTCTGGGCTAGCTAGCTGCCCCTGTGAGGCGAATATGAAATCTGATTGGTTAAAGAAACAGACACATTCATAATATTCTCTATGGTAAAAGGGCCAGCAGAACAGATTTTGAAGGCCCTGGGCGATCTTTCTTTCTTTCTTTCTTTCTTTCTTTCTTTCTTTCTTTCTTTCTTTCTTTCTTTCTTTCTTTCTTTCTTTCTTTCTTTCTTTCTTTCTTTCTATCTAGCAATCTAGCTATCTAGCTATCTAGCTAGCTGTCCATCCGTCCGTATCTCTATCTTTATAGAAAGAGTTTACAGTGCTTATGCATCATTTGACTGTTTGTGTTTGCAGAACTGCCCTCCAGAAACACAGACGAGCTGCTGTCTTTTCCAACTAAGACTTGCTTTATTGTACATTACTTCCATAAATCTGACAATATATTACTAGCACTTAAATAGTTTACTTATGTAAGATTCTGGAAGGGTGAAAGGGGACATATTACAGTAATGCTTTATTGGTAGCTTTCAAAACACCTTATTGTGCAAGCCAAATGCAAGAACAGTATAGATTTACATAAAACTCCTACATTAAGGTAAAAAAAAAACACATCCAGATCTCCTTAGTGTTAATTTTGTCTGAGAGAATTGCTATATTAAAATGCTGCAGGCAGCAATAAAAGGTTGCTTGTTTATTTTCTTACTTTTTAATATCATATGCAACAAAGATGCTATATCCAGAAGATGCAAAACAATAACTTTACCACTACATCCATTTCCTGACACTGTGTTTAACTGTGAGCAATTGATGTTCAGGAGCCGCATACAGACAGGTTTTTAGCAGCAGCTACAAATGCTCTAGTTTCCTCTGTACAATTGTCTCCAACCTTTCCATCAATCCATGGTATTATCAATAAAGAGATAGATGATCACACACCCATGGAAACGGTAAGAGCTGAGCTGACCTTCATGATGGTGACCTTTAAAAGACATTGGATCAGGGGCCATTAAATGTAGTGGAAATTTAGAGTGCACAGTGCTGCATAAAATGTTTATCTGTAAAATAATATTGTATTAAAAATTACATTAGGTAACACTGCATTTATGGTTCACCTTTGAGTGATTGAATTAACCCGATTTAATGTACTTTATTGTATAGATTATATATCAATAATTCTGTAAAGATATTTTCTATTTAGTTTACTGTATTAAGATTCAGTATTAATATCCTGTGATCTACAATGAGCCTTATGCATCATTTTAAAATAGAGTGAAAGAATTTATGAAATAACATAAAAAAAATCCTATGTAAATTATTTATAAGGAATATGAAAATATACAGATCTCTGATTGGAATCAGTACACATTTTTTAAGATTACACAAAAAAAGTTGTCTGTATATCTTTTTGTGTTGTTTTAATCCATACAAATACATCCATTTTACAATTTTCTACAATCTTGCCTGCTGATGTTATCAAAAAAAAAAAAAAAAAATGAAATGATACATCAGCTGTTTCTACACACAGATAACCCGAGATAACCTAAGATCTGAGTGCTGCTGAAGGGAGATGAATGTATTTGTGTTTAAGGTTGACGCCACTATCGATCACAGGTGATCTGATAAGAATGTGGCAGTGACAGGCTGTTAACCTTAAACCTAGGTAGAATTTATCTGTTTCAACCTTTTCCTTCTCCTCTGTCTCTTGTGCTGTCAGGCTACAAAGACAACACATTTACTCTCCTAAACACTGTGCTATAAAGTGCAAATTACCTGGAGGCTAGTTTGTTTTTTCTCAAATGTAATGTTAATGTTACAATGACAAAACTACAGAAGAAGTAGTTTTAAAGTATCTTATATATTTCCATATATATATACAAATACATGTTTTAAACCTACTTTTAATTGCAAAACCCATTTTGAAAAGTCTTAAATTTTTTCTTCTTTGTATTAGAGTGCTGTGTGCTGTGGTACTCATTTTAATACTTTATAAAAAACACTGACATGAAGCATACATATACCAACATGCTGTTGGAAATGTACAAAAGCACAGTCTATTAGATAACATATATAGTTCATTCGGAAGGATGCTAGTATCTTGGCTGAATTGCTGCATATAAACAAAATAGTTGTATATATTTTTTTGTAACTGCTTTATTGTAGTTGAGATGTGGTGGAATCTAGGAACGCTGGGTGCAAGGTCTTGGATGGTCCCCCTGTCTAACTGGGAGTCTAGCAAGTGTAAAATATATTAACTGAAATGATACATGATTGCTTCCTTTTTTTGCGTAGAATCTGTTGCTGTTGTTGAGTGAAGAACACAATACCTCACTTAGCCACTTTCTTAACGCATCTTCTTTAGGCTTGTATTACTGTGTGAATGTGTATAAAATATACAGTATACCAAGTTAGAATAGTCGGCTGAATGAAAATCATATACAGGTCTTTTTCTGAAGGCTCACATGGCCTCCATCTTTTCATAGAGGTAGACTCAAGGAGAGTAAGTAGTCTTTTACTTAGGCTATAATTATTAACAGCACCTCATTATTTACAGCATATATATATATATATATATATATATATATATATATATATATATATATATATATATATATATATATATATATATGTGTCATCTATCTATCTATCTATCTATCTATCTATCTATCTATCTATCTATCTATCTATCTATCTATCTATCTATCTATCTATCTATCTATCTATCTATCTATCTATCTATCTATCTATCTATCTATCTATCTATCTCAATAAAAACAATTCCCTATAAGTTTTTGGTCTATCCTCGAGAGACTGGGAAAATCAGCGAAACAAATTAGTTATGTGGCAAATGCAATTCTGGGGGTTTTAAACTGGGGGTGCAAAATTGGAATCGCGGTGAAGCAGGAGATTACATTAGATTTTAGGGGATTATATATAATTGAATTTATTTATTTATTTATTTTTACTGTAGGAAAACAAAAACAAACATCTTTAGCTCCAATTTTCCTCTGTTTCTGTGAGACATACAGCATTAGGCTTTAACTACTCCTCTAGAGAGAGTTGTTTTTCTACCAGCTGACAAAATCCAGGCAAAGCACAGTAGCCAGGGTCTAGCACTTCAGGGGTTTTAAATCATCCCTCATCAAAACACAATAAAAGATGCTGAGAGCCAACAATTTCTGTCTGTTTTATAGTGCTTTCTATTTCTATTTCATGTTAGATAGATTAATATAATCAAAAGAAAATTAAAAGTTGATACTATTCTTGCTGTAAAGTATGCACATATTCATGCAGGTAATAACTTTGTGCTTCATCTCATGTGGATTGAGTAACAACTGAGACAGCTGTGCAATCAGTCAGCATTAATATTGTTTTTTTTTTGTTTTGTTCATCTTTACATTTTATTGTTAACCAAAAAAAATGCAAAAATCAAACACATTTTATTTTACGATTGCACAGTGAAAAGTGTGATGTGAAGTCACAAATCACAAATGTGATTTTAGAAATTAGTGATTATTTAGAATGACGTAGATTTAAGTTACATTTCATACCTGAGTCAACATAACATTGGTTAAAATAATTTGTTTGATAAGTCTCTCGAAATAGTCAAACACCATGCTCATTTCATCTTTTTATATGTCCTCGGCATATTTGGCATTAGAGAAGATGGGTTTGTCCTCTGAGCTCCTTGTAAAGACGTTATTAAACTGACATTGTGCCTAAAGCAAGATGAATAAAATTAGGTTTCATGGCCTGCCAAAAACGATGCTTAGGTGTATATAAATCACTCCCAAAAGGAGAATTCTATTAACCTGTCTTTTTTCTTGTGTTTTAGACATATTCGTATTTGTGAAAAGATCCTGTAAATTCCATGCTGATTTGAACATCACACATAATTAAATGCTTTTGGATATTACTAGTCATTTGTACAACACAGTGAATTCATGTTGAAATTAAATATGAACTGGTGTTTTTGCATTCTGTGCATTTTGAACCTATTTGCATGAAAAAACAATGCTTTACTGCTGTTTATCTTAATAATATGTATAAACTACATAATTATGAATCAAATTCTGTTTAGATTTCACAACACTCATAATTCTCTCCACATCCACTGCATCATGGCTGAAATCTATTCCATCCCTGAAGACATAGGCAGAGGCCTTACACCTCATGCCAGCACTTCTTCTGACATACTGGTACATTTGAAAAACCAACAATCTGGACTAATCCATGTTTGGCCTATGGCTTCAAAAGACCTTCTGCCACTGCGTGTCATGCAATGCTTTAGGGTTGTTAGCCTACTGAAATCTCTTCTGGTTTGCCATTCTGGGAAAAATGGTCGTTTCGATTCAATACTTGCCTTCTAGAATATTTCTGGATGACTGCTGCTCACAGTTTAAGTGTGTACTTTGGCTTAAATGTGTACTTTGACTCTGGCAGATGCTAAACAAGCATTTAACTAGATTGCTTTCTGGACCTCAAAACTACTGTTCATCAGAATTTAGTTATTGCTCAGTTATTTCCCCTACATGTTATTAGTTTGCGTGGGTTTTCATTAGTCTTTTCAGACAATTAAAATGGTATTTTTTGGCACAGGATTGCTCTCGGAGTATTTTTAAACATTAAGCATTTACTCTATGTTTGCACATATTGCATCAGTGGTTCAGTTGTGGGTCAGTTCATTGATGGTTTATTATGTTGAAACAATATAAAATTTGATGTAACTTGGGTGTCTCAATAAGAGGTTTAAGAAACTACTATTTCTATAACTGCTATTTTATTATTATTTTAGCTGAGATGTGCAATGAATTGTTCAGGGACAGGTGCTCATTTGAAGAATGATGGAAACCGGTGCATCTGTCAACCAGTCTGTTGAAAGTTCTGTCTTCATTCAGAAGCAGTATGAAACTGTGGAAAAAATGCATAACAGTATTATCATTGTTTATGTTTTTTTTGTTTTATATATATATTTATTTTTGAGTAAATATGAAGATGGCCCTGCAACTTTGATTTCAGTCTGCTTTAGACCTTTCAAGTAGACGAAGATCTAATCCCCTTTTCTTTTATAGTGTTATTTTTCATTTACTTTTTTATTTGATGCATTCTCTCACTTCCACAGATTTGTTAGAAACAAATTGGATGTAACAAGGTACGAGAACCAGGGAGAAATTACATTCATGTTACAATAGACTCGCTCTTGTATTATAAAAAAATCTGCTGATGCTCAAAATTGATACAAGCAAACAAAAATTCCATTAACACTTTCCTTATTTCTGAAATTCCTCATTAATTATACTATACCTTTGACATGTCTGTTCACTCAAACCCAAGTTTGACTGGAGTGCAAATGTTTGTTGAAAAACAACATTAATGTTTGATTTGCATTTAAAATTTTCAAAATCCAAATGGTGAATAATTATATCAAGTATAATATGCTGAGTAATATAAGCAATAACAAAAATAGCAAGCATTTGCACTCACAGTAAGAGGAACTAAATTGTGGGTAATGAATGAGATTACGTGTCGTTGTGTACCTTGTAAATGGGAATTCACAAAGAAGTGGATGTTTGTCTGCTCATTAGTCCTTCAGTTTGGATATGTTTGTATATAAAAGGCACCCTGGAGCAGGTGGGCTATTCAAAGACGCTTGGATATCCTAGTGGGGTTTTGAGCTTATTACATTTTTTTCTTATCAACAAGCACACCAGACATGGGAGTTTTTTTCTTTTAGCATTCCATTTCTTTAAATGAAATGAGGATTTGTTCATGGAATTTATATTTATTTATGTATTTGTTTGTAAATAAAGTTTTAAAGCTTTGTCAAATGTGACTTTAGTGAAATCTGACATTTTTGGGTTCTAAAGAAATACAGCCTAGCTAAATAGAGTTTTAATCAATGCCTGCAGGTGAATAAAATGTAGCTACTTAGCAACATGTGCTTGAATGTTTAATGTACGGCATGTGACGGTATGTTAGTGTTATGTTAAATACGCCTATTACGTAAAAGAAGAAACAAGTGATTTACTGATTGTAAGGAACTTATGTCCTCTGTCGCCTGGACAGGATGCTCTCGAATTCAGCCTCTCCTCTCGATCTCTGCTCTCGTACAAACATTTGGGGAAATCTCAATCAAACACACGAGTCAGCTTTCAGAGTGAAGTTCCAAAGTGTTATTGTGTCATACATAAATATATACCACAATGAAGGGTCAGTGTGCATACGAACAGAAGAGACAGTTGAACATGAACTCTATATATGATCATGTTATACGTTAAAAGAAGAAGCCACAAAAAACAGGAACCACCCAAGGGGGTACGTGCAGATGAACACATATCAAAAGGCTACAGTTTTAGGTGTGAGATAGAAGAAGACAAAGATAGAAATGTTCTAAGTCACACAAGTATTATTATTGTGACTAATGCTTAACAAATGCTCAAGGATATTTAACAATTCTCACACTGATATTGTACTTCATACTTTGAAACAATTCTTATTTGCTCTGGCCTGCTGAGGCATGGTTTCCACATGTGCCTCAGATAATCTTGGGTGCCAATTAACCTGTTGTTCAGTTTACCAGTTTTTATTGCAGATACTAATCATTGCATATGGGAACACCTCACAGACCTACCTACCGCTCTGACCCAGTCATTTAGCGCCACAATTTGGCCAATATCATAGTCAATAACATTTGCCCATTTTTCCTGCTTCTGACACACTAACTTTGAAACTTACTGTTTACACTTGTAGCCTAGTGTCACTGTAAAAAGATAATTAAATGTTATTCACCTAATTTGTCAGTAAAGTTAGGGCAGTTGGTTGTATTTATACAATTCGTTTAAAAGCCTCATAACCTCAAACAAAGACCTGTGCCTGACTGTCTAAAGCCTAAAGCGTAAAGAAAGCAGCTGGGCAGATGAACCAAGGAGGTGCAATGTGCAAAATGTTGTTTGTGTCTGAATGTAATCTCAGTGTACAATATGGCTTAAACTACATTACTAATTTCTATTGCAAAGGGCATTCTTGACAAATTAAGAGCAATCGCAGGGGCCTGGATTTAGTCCTTTAAACATTTTAGGAAATAAAATTTTGCAGAAGTACTCAAACATTATCCACATGTTCTATTATTTCATATTAACAAAAGCTTAGTGGTGCTTTTGTGAGACTAATGATATGCTTATTCATGTCTCTCTTTGCTTCAATTTGTAGCCTGTGTTGCTTATCAAACACTGATTCCAGGAACAGCTGACCAGAAGCAGGACAGTGTGTTTCCGTAATGATGGGATTCAAATGGGCTGTAATTTACAGCGCTGCTCCTCAGTAGCCTAATGAAAGCACCTCTCTGTACTTTGTAAAACATAATTGCCTGAAATGAACAATCTGTCATACTGTGGATGTAAAAAAAATCTAGTGTAGGAAGTCAGGCATGAACAGAAATACAATGTTTGTCTTTCTGCAGATAATCAGATATAATGAACAAAGTGCAGCATATTTATTGAATCTAGAGCATTTTTTTATCAGTTCATGTTTAAGTGTATTCTCTTAGTATTTCCATCTTAGATTTGTTTTGCTATTCCAGTTTCTCAGAATTTATTAGAAATACATATACTACACAACTTGCTCACCTATAAATTATAGATCATGGCAGCCTATGTCAATAGCTGGAGCAGAAAATAAGTGACACGTAAGTGAAAGCATGTTCCAAAGAGCAGAAAATAGAGCAAGATTAAAGAAGGATGGGAATTCAAAAGATGCAAGAAATGCAAGAATGAGAGAAAAGTTCTCTGAAATTGAGAGATAATGCAGAACTGACATAAAAAGATCTCCATTTGTCTCTGAGTGCAAGATCAAGTCTGTGCTATTTCTGACCTCTCCATCTCCACCTGAGCTTCAACCTTCTACAGACAGGAAACTTTTTTTTTCTCTTGCTATCATCTAGGACAGGCCTCCTCCTCAGCCCAAATCCGGGGAATCTGATTTGAGAAGCCTATTTTTTTCCTCATTAAAAGTGAAGGCAGTCTATTCCTGCTGTTTTCCTATTATGTCTGTTAAATCCTTTTCCTCCAGAAGAGGTAGGAATAGACACAGACTTCATTGGCACTTGTGCTCTCTACCAAAGAACTCAAGCATCAAAGAGAGCCATGTGAAGAATGTCCACCCTATCTGACAAAAAAGAAATGTAACCATGCATCTGTGCTCTGGGGAAAGTGTTCTTGAGATAAACCCAATGCTACTGTGGCACCAGAGATACCACAGGCTCATAAAACTCTCCTTAAGCTGCATATTTTTAGTAATAAAGAGAACAGTTGTTTATGTGTCTTCATAAAATCTGGCACTATTTACTCACCAAGTCACTGGCTCTTGCCATGTCCTTAATGTCAGCTACTGATGGAGTGTGACATTAAATTACTCCATTCTTATTTAGTCTCTTTATAATGCTACACAGTCATTCAATTAGCAAACCAATTGAGACTCAAGCTACCATAAACAGTTTGTAATTACAGATGATAATATCTGTAATCAAATCAAATATTAATGGCAATAAAACTTTATGGGGTCAAGAGCTGTATAAGATGGATGATGAGTTTCATTACATTTTTAAGGAATTTCTCACATATATATCCTCTGTTAGGGCAATAATTGAGAAGTTTAAAATAACCATTGCTTTAATAAACCCTCAAGGAATGGGATGCAAGTGGAAGTACGTCCTACGCACAGTGAGGAGGATGGGCGACGGCAAAAAAGATTTTCTCTCCAAGGATCACGGTTGAAGTTTGGCAGAAGATAGTAGCATTTTGGGGGTCAATGTGCCTCCAAATCTACAATTAGATGCAATCACTGTGCCAATAAACTATTTGGAACATGTGCCAGCAGAATATGTTATTTAATCTCACCATAAATGTAAGCACCTAAAGTTCATTAAACACTACTAGAACTTTGGCTCATCTGTCAAAATAGAGTTTTTTTGGCAAACAAAACTCAAGATGCATTTGGCATTAAAAGAAAAATGTAAATAGAAGTTAAGTTTGGTAGAGACATCATCAATGTTTTGGGGTTGTGTTTAGTAAGTTAATGGGACTGTTTTGGCAGCATGTATGGCATCATGGACTCCATGATGTATCTGGAAATTTTAATAAGCATCTGGCTGCCTCTGACAAAAAGTTACAACTGGTTTGTGGTTGGGTATCTACGAATATTGATATGACCATCCTAGTACTCTGACCTAAACCAGATTAAATCTGTGTGGTGCACTGAAGAGAATATTCAATGAGATGACTTTAATTCTTCGCTCTATGTGTTCAACATCTTATTAAGCATTATAAGAATATGTAGTAAATTCAATTATTGCAATAAATGGACACTTTTTTTGCTATTTCACATACTTCCGTGCAAATATCAACCTGATACAGGAAAACTTTTTACTATGTACTTCTAAATTTTGACAAACAAGAAGGAGAAACAATAGGGAACATGGACGACAATAAAGAATGAGCTGCGCCACAGTTTCTGTTCCTACATGCCATGCAATTCTCCTGCAGTACAGAAGAAGCACAGAGGTGTGAGCCTAAAAGCATTTACACACATTCAAATTCTTTTTGAATAATGCACTCTGGTCAGATGAAAAAATAAATAAATAAATTCTGGCAATAATTCAACTTTATAATTCAACCGGAGAAAGCAGGGTAAGACATAGGAGCCAAAAAACACTACACCCATAGGGGTAAGAGCAAGATCATATGGGAATGTTTTTCTGCAGTCGGCACTGAGGCATTACGCTTCATCAAAGGAAACATGAATTGAGCGGAGGAGATTTTAATCTCATTAGGCATGAAACTGAATCTGCAGAGAAGATGGATGTTTTTATCAAGGAAACACGGGTCATTTTTCTAATGTCTGCATACTTGCATTCTACATATAGCATATAGTATCTTTGTTCATAAGAACACTTTATTTCATATTCTTAAGTCAAAAAGCATTATGTGCTGTATGTAAATGTAAAATAAATATACTGTATGCATATTAAATGACAAAAAATTAAGGTGTCCCAGTAAACTTTCATTTACGTCTTAATTTTCATTTCATTGATTTCATGTTTTATATGTGAAATAAACCTAAATAACCATAAATATATTTATATATGATTATTAAATGCTTTTTTAAATTGAGAGTGCACATCATTTTGTTTGTATATGTTCTGAGCTAACATGTAGCTGTGATTTGTTCTGCTGAATACAAATTAATTTAGATGTATACTCATGCATGCAAATAAAGGCATGTTTATATGTTATCTAAATCCTTTAACCCCCAGCTGCTAAACGAACAGAGCAGGACAGATTTTATTCTTGTCCAAGGTGTGTGTGTGTGTGTGTGTGTGTGTGTGTGTGTGTGTGTGTGTGTGTGTTTAAGAGAGAGAGAGAGAGAGAGAGAGAGAGAGAGAGAGAGAGAGAGAGAGAGAGAGAGAAGAGCATGAGATGAAGAAGATATTAGAGTGCTGATGGGAGGAAAAACAGTAACAAACTGCCAATCATATCCTCTACACAATGAACAGACAGCGTCCTGTTTGAGCTTTACAGCCGTCAGTTTTAACTACTGTGAGCAGTGACAGACAAAAACATACTTTAGAACTGTAGCTAATACCCACAGAGGAAATTCACTGAGGGTTAAGGGCTGAGGTTGAAACATTTTGTTTTACCCCTAAGGAGTGACTTTGTTCTTGGTAAACAGCAGGTGCCATGGTTCCTTTTAGCCATTACTAAGCATAACGGCTCTTTCACATAAAGTCAATTCACAGCGTGGATGTCATGTCATGTGTTGCATCAGAAGCCCCATTTTACAAAATCATTCATGTTTACAGCAACTGCATCAGCAGAATGTTTGACACTAGTCAACATCTAGCTTGTGCACAACATTGAACTTTTTCAACAAAAGTTTTATATCTGAAATCTGAATTCTAATCTTTACTCATGCAGAGTGATGCCTAAACTTTATTTTTAAAAAAGCCTACTGCAATCACAGACTACACTATGCAATTTATTAAAAATCATGGTTAGAATCTATATAGATTTCACAACCTGTGGCCCCAAGGAGGGTAACAGAAATCCTTTCTAATATTTACTGACACGTCTGTGGCTGTTGTATCAGACCATCCGCAGAACATTGTGCAAAACATAAAAAAAAAAAAAAACACAAAAAGTACCTCTGTACCTACTATAGTGGAATTTAAGTTGGATTTTCCTATAACATAATATAATAATGCAAATTACACATTAAAAAACTTTATACTGAAATACTTTCTACTGAACAGCAACAATAGTGCAATTGTTATTTATTTATTTATTTATTTATTTATCTATTTATTATTAATTAAATTATTACTATTGAAAAGATAATACATCTCTACTTTAACACGAACAGAAAAAAAATGGCATATTTATTACTGGCAGTTCAATGCAGGAGTTTAAAAATACTAAACTCAAATGTACTTCTGTTTCTTATTTTCATTCTTACTGTAATGAATCAGAAACATACCTGGCATTAATTCAGGAACAGTCTTTTGCTCACTAAACTCACAAAAAAACAACAAAAAAAAAACATGTTTTATTATATTATTTCTGGCCAACTCTTTTAAGTGAGCAGATTGAACTAAGGGCAAAACAAAATATATAATAATAATAAGTCTGGCAGACTGAAAGACAGCATTCCTGAAACACAGACCCAATCAAGGTAGTAAGTAAGACTGAGTTTCTTTCTATCAATCCAAATCTAACGCATTTTTTTTTCAAAACAGTATATGATGGTTTTTGATCCGAGAAGAATGGCAAGCTGAAGGAAAATGAATCAAACTGGTATATTTTACATTTTACAGACAGTATCTTTATAAACTACTTAAACTACAAGTCTTGTGGGTTCTAGGAATAGCTATTATTATTCCTATCTGATCAAAATCATATACAGTAATTGAAACTTACATGTTTGTAAGATGCTTTCTCATTACAATACAATTCTTTCTGATATAATTAGTCTTTTTTCACTGCCAAAAGTGTTCACATTCGAATTTGAGACCTGGCCCAATACCATTCTGTGTGTGTATACAACATTTCTTTAATTAATCTACACATGCATATCATGTGGTGGCTCAACAGTTGAGGCTCTGGGTTACTCAGAAGACCAGCAGCACCCCAGCACAGCCAAGCTGCCACCATTGGTACCTGTAAGTAGATTTGGCACATGTTTTTACGCTGGATGCCTTTCCTAACGCAACCCTCCCCAATTTATCCGGGCTTGGGACCGGCACTGATAGTGGCTGGGGATGGTTCCCTGACCGGGGATCGAACCCGGGTCTCAGCGGTGAGAGCGCTGCATCTTAACCACTAGACCACCAGGGAACCTTAAACTTTCTTTTCGGCTTCTCCCGTTAGGGGTCGCCACAGCGGATCCTCCGCACGTTTGATTTGGCACATGTTTTACGCTGGATGCCCTTCCTAACGCAACCCTCCCCAATTTATCCGGGCTTGGGACCGGCACTAAGAGTGGCTGGGGATGGTTCCCTGACTCCCTGAATCGAACCCGGGTCGCAGCGGTGGGAGCGCTGCATCTTAACCACTAGACCACCAGGGGACCATCACTGTGCTGTAATGTATATGTAAAAAAATTACAAAATGCTTTTGCCATATTAAACAAATTGATTATATATATTTCTCTATTTGAATTAATAATAAATAATGTATGAGATGAATGTTACTTCAGTGGATTGAATATGTTTAACTAATTTGGGGAAACGTTCATGCATATTTTTGACATAAAGTGATTTTTAGGCAAACGCATTTCTACATTTGGGTCACTACCAAAATTGCTCTCGCAATATAAACTTCACAGACAGAATTGACATTTTGAGGTTACTCAATCCTAGATTTATTTATAATCCAAAATCCTTTCCAGATTATAGTAACAGGGTGATCATAACAAAAATTTCCTGTATAATTCAGTTTTAGTAATTCTATCTTTAGATAAACAGTAAGGAGCATGGCTAATGTTACACTGGCAGCTTGACACTAGCTGTATAATACTTTTTATAGCATTTTGGGATTGTGGGATTGTTTATGTT
This sequence comes from Silurus aristotelis, assembly GCF_946808225.1. Taxonomy (NCBI): domain Eukaryota; kingdom Metazoa; phylum Chordata; class Actinopteri; order Siluriformes; family Siluridae; genus Silurus; species Silurus aristotelis. The sequence continues at coordinate 23,351,592 of NC_139574.1, read as the reverse complement.
GTTTTAACGCATTTCTTTTAAACAAAAATCACTCTAAATAAAAAATCAACAAATCAAAAAACACTATGATTGCTTTGACAGACTTTATTTTAGTTTCTATTACATTGAACAAAAGAAAATCAGGATTTTTATTTTTTTTTGTGCATAAATTCTTTCTGAAGTACAGTATGCCAGCAGTAAACAACATATAAATACCTGTTTGGAAAATACATGTTTACCAAATAAGGAGGGTAAACCAAAGTTTTCTGACAGACAGGCATGCAAATAGATATATAAATAGCCTGGCATGCAGAGAGATAAATAGATTATTCAAGTCTTAGTTGAATTTTAATTGTCAAGTGAGCTCTCTATGCATAGATGTTACACATCTGTTTTATGATTCCAAAGTAAACCAAATATTTCATTCTGAAACTGGAGCAGCCTGTCCCTTGGCAGCAGCTTTTTTTTTTCTTCTTCTCCTTCTTCTTCTTCTTCTTTAACTTTATAAAACATAGTCTAGATTATGTTAAAGTAAGACAGGAATAAACAGTGATATTTTTGCTTTTGAAGTCTGCCACTATTGACTGTAACAGAATCAGTGTCCTACCTGAATAATTGGCTTCAGCTGCAAGAGAAACACTGCATCACACTGCACTACAGTGCGAGGCACACTGTAATCTCAGGGGTTCACCTAGTACCCTTTGGACAAAAAGGTCCATGGAGTGGATTCAAAACTGATCCAGATTCCCAGATTTTTCTAGCTGAGAAGGAACAAACATCCAAAACGGTTTCAGCTTACAAAATACATTAAAATATGCAACAAAATATGCAACAACACAAGTATTAGGACAATTCTTATTTCTTATTGGTCAGAATGTGTTCATTAATTTTATTATATACACAGCTTTCACAATTCATGCCATTTAGAATATACAACAACTCACAGGTCAGGTGTTTAGCATGTTTTGTAATGCAAAATGCTGTTCTAATGTGGCATCAATTCTATAGCAACTAGGAAAACAACACAGGTACCGTTTCAAAAAATCCTTCACATCATTTCATGCAATTTATGCACTTGGACAATCTTAAAAAGAAACAGACTGAAAAAAGAGACTTTTGCAGACATTTCATAGCATTAGATATAACCACACACCTATACAAATATGTGTTGTTTTTTTTTTTTATCAAGAATATTTATTTCAACATGCTTTGACATAAGAGGAATAAAACACCCAACAACCTGCCTGTCATTACTTTCAAAATCCCTCCTCTGAAAAGTGTTCTTTATTAAAATTATTATTATTTATAAAGTTCTTTATTATTAATTATTATTATTATTATTATTATTTTAATTATTATTATTATTATAATCATTATTATTATTAGTAGTAGTAGTAATTATTTAACTCATCTACCAATTTGTTCAGATTTAATGGTATTTTTTGTTCAATTAAGTGATAATCTGCAGTTTTAAAATAAAAAAATCAATTAAATAGAGTAAATTATAAATAATTAATCCTGTTTTGCTTGCGCTTCTGACTGCCATTTTCTTTGCCCTCGTATTGCACTCTTTTGGTGTTTCTCGATTAGTTGTATAGACTCTGTGTGGGCAGGTTAAATAGTAATAGTGAGTGCTGCTGACTTTGGGATTTAAGTGCATGTTTCCGATTTGAGTGCTTTTTATTCCATCAGCAGAAATAATGCTAAACACTTTACAAAATCATCTGTTTCCACATGCACATTTAGTTTGAAGTTCTTTTATTTGGGTTACAACAACTCTTTAAATCAAGTAGATTTCATTTTAAATGACACAAACTTTTTTTTTTTTTTTTTTTATACAAAAAATAAAATAAAAACAAATGCAAATAGTTGCAAAATTATTTTTATTTATGACTTTTTATTTATCGGTTACATAATTTATTCAGGTAGCTATAACATGTTAAGATAGCTGTTATTACTGACTTTAAGTGAACACTACTCATTATAATTAAGGCAACATAAAAAAAACTGAATAAATGTAAATATGCATCTAACAAATTTAATTTGTAGAATTTGTGCAACATACAAAAATCCTTGTTCAGTGTACCTTTTGCACAAAGGATAATATGATTACTATAAAGCATGCATCATCTCTCGAATTTGTCACATACAGAGAGAGAGAGAGAGAGAGAGAGAGAGAGAGAGAGAGAGAGAGAGAGAGAGAGAGAGAGAGATTATGTATCTTTGAGTGAATAAATGAAATTAGCTATGTGTCATGCAATAAGTATATCTGTTCAGTAACCAGTATCAAGTATTTCTGCTCCTCTGCATTCTTCATTGATAATTTAGCAGTTTTCGAGAGAATCGGTTGAATGAATTCATCTGAAACATGTCACCTGGTTAAATTAGCAAGTAAACAAGAGAAATGATTACCATGTACAGTTAACACTCAATTCACAGCAGATGTCACTATCAGTGAAAAACATCTGCACCTTGTTATGCATGTGACAAACAGCATACAGAAATAATTATGCAACTGAATTTTAAATTAAAAATCCATGACTTGTTTGAGTTTGGGCTGAAATGTACTACTTTTTTTTTATTTATTTTTTTTTTTTTTATCTTGAAGCTATTTATCTTAAGGGGAGGGAAGCGTACTTATTTGCTGTTGATTTGAAATTAGATATATATTTTCCTAGGCTAAGAAATAGGCCAGGTATAGATGATCAGAAATACAAGGCACTAAACACAGGTTGATCTTAAAGACACAAGTATGTTTTCAATATTCTCAGGGCTATATTTGACTTTTGGCAGATTTAATTAAAGAGACATATAGTTTTACAGGGCACTATGGCATTATGTTTTTTTTGTTGTTATTTAGGCATTATGTTTTTTAGTCATTTAGACTATTCTGCTTGAATTAAGACCTTTCTGATAAAATGATAAAAACCTGTACTTCTGTATTGCTTCTTTAATATTAAGACAGTTCAAATGCACAGCACTTCTATTGCATTTCTTCACTTCTATTCTATTCTTTTCTATTCTATTGCATCTGCCACATGGCTCGTCTTACTTCTGTTTCTTTTTTTTTGTTATGGCATTACTGCATTACTGAATATTTATACTGTTGTGTGTCTTAGCCCATCTATATTCTTGTTAATTATTATGAATTTCCCTTTCATTTTATGAAGACAACTAAAGGGCTCTAATAGGGGCTGTGTCTTATTTGCATTTTATTGCCCATGCCTACTATATGCCCAACTGCTTCAACAACCTTTCACTAATCGCTTCCTTGACATTCAGGTTGAAGTCACTTATCTTTGCAACAAAAGAGGTCATTTTCCTGACAACCAAATCTCTGCTGCTAAAAAAAACGTATTAAGGATACAAAGGTGACTTTTCCTTTTAATGCAATGATGTTGTGGAGAAAGGGACAGTATTAAAAATAGATAAACCAAACCTACTGATTGAGCAAGCAGCCTGTTTCTCAACTATTCCTTGTCACTGCCATGTCCACGTTTGCCTTTTTCATCCAGGAGGAATAATCGCTCCAACCCTGGTGGGCATGCTCTGCTAATTTAACTTCATTACTCTGGATGACAAGCAGAAAGCCAACGAACAGAGCGCAGCCTGATCCCTGTCACATGCAGTCCCACCTCTTCAGCATGCGTCCACTGTCCCTTGTGGGTTATTCAGGATCCATGTCCCCTGCTGTCTAATGTTCAATTGCATTGATAAGAATCTGGCAGGCCACAGCACAAGCCTGGCAATAAAATCACTCTGCCATTCAGTTTCTTCTCCCTGTCAGCAAGGTCACCCATCCCCTACTGACCACCCAACTGCCAGCTACAAACTGCCTTCGAATGAAAGCATTTCTCAGAAAAAGCCCTTTTGCCAGCTGGGTTCTGGAAGAAGACTCTGGATGTAGGCCACTATGGAGACATTGCAGGCATGCATCCAACACATTCATTATTAACAAAGCAAGGTTTTCCCCCTACATCAGCTACCATATTGAATCAATTTTTTATACAAAGCACATGTCAAATCACAGCTTGAGCACTTGCACATATACTAATAGATTTGAGTCTGAATTTGAATCAGTAAATTATGTTTATATTTATGTTTTTACCTCTATTTGAAAAATATGTGGAGGAAAAGATGAGCAGTTTTCAATTTGTAAAATCATTCTCTCCATATTTTTCTTATAGAGGTTAAAATGTTAGATATAAAACATATATAAAACTCCCACCAACAGTAAAAGAAACATATGTTCAGGTTTGTTTTGATGTTTCAGTTTTGCTGACCAGCACAAAATACTTATTACACAATCTGGTGTGCAATAAAGAGCACTCTGTCTGTGCATTACTACATGATCATAATGCAGTCAAGCTTGCGAACAGAAAATCAAACGTTAAAGGAGAAATTCTACCATGAACACCTTGCATATGAATCTTGATCATGAGCATGTGATATTAATATTGTGATATTGAGTGGTGTCCAGACATTCTAAGCTTTTTCTTTCTTTCTACTACTTCTACTTTTTCCTTCACATCTCTGTAATCAAATAATAAAAATGGAGCATGAGCCAGCAACTTAGCAGCAACGTTCTTCTTCAAACATTTACTGTTTTTAAATTATGTTAATATCAGAGAATCAGTCATGTCCCTGAAGATTTGTGTTGGAAACAGACGTTTAATCATGGCTGGGATATTGTGCTGTATTGATGTCAATAGCATGTGGCATTTCTTATTACATGAGCAGCAAAGTGTGACGTTGGGTCATGTTTTTTTCCATTCTTGTATGCAGCATAAAAATGCCACATTCATATTAGAGAACGTTGGGCCAGCTGATTAAGTATTAAATCCAGAGATGAGAGCAGATGATTTGTAATAAAGAGGCAATAGAGAAGATTCAGGAAAAACAAAATGGCAGTCTTTACAAAGCATTTAACACAAAAAATTATTTTGCAATGTTCAAAATGACTGACATTTGATCAAAACATGACTTGATCACTTGTATAAGTGGATGTCAATGCAACTAAAATATCCTATTAAATGAGCATTTGATACACAATATATTTTTATATAGTCATAGTTTTGCTGATAATCTTTTAATAAATTAATACAATTACATAATTACATTACACATACACATAAAGATTTAAAAGTGCATTTACTTGTCTTATTAACTGCAAGAGAGAGAGTCAATTAGAGACTGCAGCGGGAATGTGTTTATTAACGTTATATTGCAAGTTATAATCTTTAGCACTCCATTGTGGTATATAAAAATAAAGAACTATGCTGGTATATCTGTATATTTCCTATATCTGCACACTTCATTGTGTGTTATTCCTTACTTATGAATGCATTATTGATGAATTTGTTGATTTGTTAATATATCTAATCCCAGTAACAGAATCATACAATCTTTCAGCATAAATCAATAAAGAATTGCCTATATGAAGACTACATCAACTCTGACATGATATTAACATGATACTAAAGTATATTATGGGAGATTTAAACATTTATTTTATGCATAGTAACAGAGTTTGTATAAAATGATTAAACTAAGATGTTTATATTAATAATTGTCTATTTGGAAAAAATCCTAGAATACAAGACCTTAATTAACAAGTTCGCCAGTTTACTTAAGGCGCTCTCTTTTTCGTTTGTGTTCTGAGTATACTTGATGATGTGCATTATGCATCCATAACAAGGTCTCAGTCACAATGACACATCAACCTTCGGTGGATTGACATAGACATATCTCTTTAGATTTTTCAAGTAATAATCTAACTCTACCCCAGACTCATTCCCTGAGGCAGCTGTATTAATATTGAGCTGTCAGTGCTTCTGTGTGTGCACGTTGGTTTCATAAGTGTTGTTGGTCTCTGCATGATTGTCGGCCATGAAGCTTTCTAATCTTTGTTAATGCCCTTGGTGCAATATCATACTGAATAAAGGGTTTGCAATTATCTTAACAAATATGTATGTAAAATAGTTTAAAGGCTTTTTGAACTAAATGCTGGCTGATGATGTATGATGAGCAGTGTAGAAACTCTGTTTCTTATAAAAGTATTAAAAACAATCAGCAGAAGACATATGTCAAATAATTACATAAACACTTTGTTCTTGTAATATATACTGTTATTCTTTTATTATAAATATGAAAAAATGTAAATCTTCGAATATGCTGCTTAATGTTGACCTTAAATGTTCAAATATCAAGAGATCAAATCAGAGACAAATATATGAAAAGATGCCCTACTTTGTATAAAAAAAAAAACACAATCAAAACCATGATTTTAAGGGTTCAATAAAGCATATGGTTGCAGTGTTTCTGAGAACGAGACGTGCAGCCCATGAAATCTTGAAAGTCACAGTAAGTAAATGACTATAGTTATAATAAATGAGTGACTAGTTCATAGAAAGCCACCATGCAATTTGGCAGTGATTGGCACAAAGTGAATAAATGCATATATTTAAAAGTGGTAACAGCAGCAGCATTTAATTTAATATTGGCTCAACACTATACATTTCAGGAACAGAAATCTGACACGTGTTTTGAAGAAACTATTCAGTAGAAATGCATAATTATCAGTGTGTTAGTCAGTACAAATGTAATGTAAATATGGAACATTATAACACACTAAGGAAAAAATATATACATAATAGTGATAGAGTCACTTGAGACATGCTTACAAACTAGAACTCTCCCATTAGCCTTAAACTGCTTTTTGGATCTGTCTCTTCTATTTTCTGGACAATTACAGTTTCCTGTTCAAAAGAAAACCACTTGTTGCAGCTGAAGGTGGCTTTAATTTTACACCGTACAGATACATGCGATTACTGTGGATGGTGCTACTTAGAAACCATGAAGATGGGTTTAGACAGCAATTGCCATTAACAGTTTTTCCATCAAGTCTCCATCTGTGAACTGTTGGCTGGTAACCAAATAGACTTCATGTTGCAACAATAATGAATTTCCTGGTTGCACAATAGCACTGTTTGACCACATAGTACACAGTTATAGTATGACATTGGTATGAGATGGTTTCCCCTTTGAGTTTGGAATCTGAAGGTTTTTTCATTATATCTTTTAGGGAGATTTTCCTGTACCGACCGGTGGCAGGTGTCTAGTTGCTTTGTTTTGATTTTTTCATAAGGATATAGAGTTGCTGATTTGCAAACTTTGGTACACTGACATGGAAGGTATAACTCCCATATGAGTGAAATATTTATTTAAACATCAAGGGTGAGTGGTGGGTGGGGTTAAGTACACAGCCTGGAGGGGAACCTGCTATAAGGATTGATTCTTCTGAATGGAAATAGCCGCTATATTACAGATTCGTTTTCATGAAATCAAGGTTCAAATGGAAAGTTTGCCAAAACTTGACTATCTCAAGTATACATACCTTACAGTGATTAAGTTATAAGATCCCATAAATAAGTTCCAAGACATTTAAATTGGGCAGAATTGGAAAGGGTTAAATAAATACATAAGGTTAAAAGTTCTTTTTTCAATATTTCAACATCCAACTGTATATTTATATACCCCCTGGTGATCTGAACAGGAAAAATGTTGTTGTTTTTTTTGTACAGCAGGTGGACATTTTTTTTTGTACAGAGGTGATTTTTGCACCTCTGGCTTAGCAGAGCTAAACTGAGCCATGTAGGTCACCATGCAGAAGTTAATCACCTCAGAAGCGTAGAGGTGTCAGGCCTGTGGATTCACTCAGTGTGGTGCCTACCTCCACAGTGATGCCTGTGAAAGAAAACTGTACATTCTGAACACATTCATGTAACTTAAAAAAAACCACCCTCATCCTTTCGCAGCAACAGAGAACAAGAGTGAAAAAATGAGAACAAGAGTGAAAAAAGACATGCAATCTCAAACTGGCATTGAAACAGCAGAAAGGAAGACTGATTATGTTTGCTTCCAGGCTTCTGCACTAATTTACAGATATTCAGCACCACAAAATTGAAGACCCTAAAAAGACACACCAACATTTCAGTTATTCATGCATTCCTACAGCTCATGTGTGTTTATGTATAAATGAATTTTTATTACTTATTTTGGTTTGCCTGCTTATATTATTGTCTTTTTAAAATCCACAGAACTCCAGAAATGAGAATTCCTACAAAAAAAAGTACTTGATGTGATAACCCCCCTGCCTGAATGTCACATGCTTGTATTTTTTATCTTCTCCTTTCACTGCAACAAAAAAAATGGAACTAACCACTTCTAATGATTGTCTTAGTCATCAATTTTACTTTGGTCTGAGTGTAAAAAAATGTGTTAAAAATGCACATGGACCTGTGTTTTTTTGTGTGTGTGTGTAAGTGTGTGCTGCCACTGTCAGTAACTTCTGCAGTAAATATTGATTATACACGTATTTCCAATTATGTACAGTAGTCCGCTACAGACAGACGTGTTCACTAATGCTATTAATATGAAACATTAACAGGAAAGATTTTGTGAGTCAAATATACAAATGCTTGTCGTTTAAAATAAAATAAAAAAAAAAGGAATCTAAATGGACACGTATTTATTATATAATTTTATGAAATGACCACAAAAGGTTTTGACTTGGAAGTGCTTTGAGATTTTACGATTATATTGTAAATCACTGTCATGAAGCAACCCTTAAATGTAGTCACCCAGTGGTAGTGGTGTTCACAGATATAAATAGACAGTATATAGCCTTCCCACTTTGAGCTCTCTCACAAGTGCCCCTTGAATTTATCAATACTTGAGAGACAACCAGTAAGCCATTGTGGAGCTGATCTTCACCAGAGTTTCATCCAGCTCCAAAGCTTTGTGATTGCCCAGGAAGCCCTAAAAAGCTTTGACAGACATTCTCACTCTTCTTTTTCCTAGTGAGCTTCTTAGGGAATTCCTTAGTCCTTAAGGATCTTGTTTATTTCTGACCCGCCCATTGAAAGAAGTCTCAAAAGCTGCTTAGTCCTCATCTAGAGCACAGTTACAAATTGTTTTATAAAACCCTATTTGTTTAGCAGAGGTGGAATCAGCACCTTCCTTCGGTCCACCCATGGCTTTTACTTGATTTTTTTTTTCCACAAAGTGAACGTGGATCACTGTAGCCAGTTCTGTCTTTGGTACTGCCTTGCTGTCATTGTTGTCCAAAAGAGACCAAACAAAGACAATTCATTGTAACCTTTAAAACCTCAGGAGGTCTCTGATGACCTCTCAGACATACTCATCATACTTCAAAACATCCATTACATCATTTACTTTTATTCTACAAAAACAAATGTAAATTCTTGAAAATAGTTAAATGTCCTGGTCTCAGAAGCAATACCTGACGGGAGTAATAGCCTATACTTTTGCGGTATAAACAATTAAGACCTGCTACCCAGGAAAAAAAAGTTTTACATAGTTTTAAATTAATAAGAGATAGCATTTTTTTCTTTATGTGTCATATCCAATCATAACTTGTTTTGTAGACCACAAATTTTCTATTTTAACAATGTATTTGTTCATGTGGAAAATCTACTATTGTGCTATTAAAAACAAGAAAATGTCACTGAATAATGACTACACCCACATTAAAGAGCAGCTCCTAGTAACAAAATCATGATCTTAATCTGGAGCTATAATATTTATCTATTGTGCAGTTTAGCATTAACGTTTCACACTGCCCAATGCCTCTCATAACCATCATTCATTCACTAGAGCATGGAGCTTTGTTTAAGTGCTTTCTTATCATTAGTGACTAAATATATTATGCAATTTGTCCATGTGCTGTCAGCTTATATTCCATATGCATTACCACAATGTATACAAAATGAATAAAGATGAAAAAAGATATGCCTGACTCATTAGAAAACTAGACTTGCATGGCTTGTATTTGCAAATTGGAACATGACAGGATGGGCATTTTATGGCACAGTAGCACTTGTCTGTCTTATACTCAGTGATCTTCATTTGAAACTATGCATGTAATAATGTGGCAAGAGCTTATATAAACAACACTGATTTCACCTTGTTCTTTTACAATTAACAAAAATATGAATCGTTTGCTCTCTCAATCTCTCTACACTGTAAAAAGCATTGCAACATATATTTTACAGCAAACTACTGTTTATTATTTCAGAGCATAGTGTAAAAATGGGATGTATAATGTTTCTGCCATGGTTAATAATGAAAAAGATTCTTCTTGTGCCAACATCTGCTATTAAGGAGATTGTTTTAGATTTTTTTTTATGTTCTTTATTTTAATGACACGTAATAAAGTGACATCACATTGCAAAGAATTTGTGAATAAGCATTTTTACTTTTCACAAACTGATTCTAGTATAGGCTGGTGTCACTTTTGCAACGGTACATAACTAACAACCTAAAAATCAGAAAAGAACACTTGCAATTAAAACACCTTTTAGCAGACTGAAATTTAATCATGTTTCTGGTCCAGCCTAAACCTTTTTCTGCTGTGTGAAAGATTAATGCTACATAGTCTTAGAGTTGTTTGGTGTGTGTGTGTGTGTGTGTGTGTGTGTGTGTGTGTGTGTGTGTGTGTGTGTGTGTGTGTGTGTGTGTGTGTGTGTGTGTGTGTGTGTGTGTGTATGTGAAGTGACAATTGATTTGTGTACCGAGTGGAAAGCAAACATATTAGATTGGGATGAAGAGTGACTCACATCTAATTGAATGTTCGCATGACATAAAGTGCATTCCAATAAATGTCAGCTAATATCCAGACCAACTCATCCTTTAACCAGAGGTCATTTTCCTCTTTCACCTGCAGTCTTGTTCCTTCACAGCCTTCTCTTCTGTTTACACATTTATCACTTTCAGGAAACATTAAAGAAGATGATGTTTGCACATTAATAAAAAGGTGATGAGATTGTCTCAAGTACACATCATATCAATCCTGCAGGAACTGGTGTGCTTTCCTTGCTTTTGTCTGATCATACTATATTTTGTTACCATATCAGAATATGTATATTGTTGACATTACTACATTGCATCCACCCCACTACAAGTAAGCTACCTCCTGAAACGCTGGCCGTAATTTGTATAAGAAGAACATGCGCAAGGCTAGCGCACACCTTATCTCACCCGGCTGTGATCGACGGGTTCAATTTTGCAAAATGCCGGCTGTTGTTATAATAGGTGCCTTGAGCACAAGTTATGAATATAAGTGTATAGAGTGGAAGAAAGGGCCTGATGACAGCTAGTTGGAAATGTATTGTGGTAGTCCACAATATGATTGTTACTGAAGGAATTGATAATTTGCCCGCATCTGGGTGTTCTAGAGACTGGGTGACATTGTCATCCCTCCATGCCAGAAAGCTTTTTTGCCACGGCAGATCATTATCGGGGTCCTATTTGACATGAACAATGATTAAGAGTAGTAATTATCGAACACTGACACATATGGTAGCACAGTGCATGTTGTTGTATCTGCATTATTTAAACCTCTTAATGGAGCTGTGCTACTTCCTGCCTGTGCTTCATGAGCACATCACAGCTGTGTCATGGTACAAACAAAATAAGATGAAGTGCCTCCTGAAAGTCAGGGAAAAGGACACTGTGGTGGCAACACAAACTGTGATAGATGGCCGTTGTGTTGCCGAGAGGTGGACGGTTCAATTAATACGTGCAAAATGGCACTCAAGTGCGAAAGAGGGAAGGACTGCTGAGTGCACGTGACCCAGCAAATGGAATTACAGCAAACTTTATATCAAATTCCTAACAATTTACAACAGCTGTCTCCACACGTGCAAAATATATCGCTTTCCATCAAGGTTAATGTTTTGGAACAATGTGTTTACTAGCCATCATTCATCCAAATAAAAAGAGGGGAAATAAAAGATGAAAGATACATGGCAGTGTTGGCTGAAATGCTCTTGTCAGGCCTGATATCAAATGACCAACACATTATTTTTCTGTCATAGATTAATTCACCCTGAAATATGAACTCAGGGCAGCTTTTGGCTTTCCAGCAGGCATCATTCCCCAGGGGTATAATCAATTAAGCTTACATCTACAAAAACTTCTCCTCCATGCATATTGATTCTGTTGTTAAGGGCCGAGCCGAGCTATGATGTAAGTGTCTGTCTGAGAGTTATAAGCTATCTGGGTGCTAAGTAGGTTGGAATTACACACTTCAAACATAATTCATTATTTTCAACTGATCAGTTTAAAGGGCACATGCTTAGAATTTATGGCTCTCTCTGGAAGATTACAGCCCTGAGCACTTTTTTTTACTACTGACATGTATGCCTTTTATAATAGCATCCACTGAAGAGCAGGACTTGCCTTCTAGATCAGCGGATCTGTTACAGATGTGACATTTTTAAGCAAACTGTCATGCTGCCATTGGGTTAAATGAAATATCACACTGTAAACTGCCAACTACAGCTCTATTAGAGATCCTCCTCCAACTTCTCAACAAGAACGCTAGAGTTACTTACAATCACCCGGTAATTGAGTCATTCATTTACAGCTCTGAAGAAAATTGGGCAATCCATTACAGCATCCAGTGCAAACAGTTTATATAGGGAAGGATTACAGGACTGAAGGCAGTCAGCAGCAGAAGGAAGTGTTATATGTTTTAATGACTATGAGCCAGCATAATCATACATACAATTACCCTGGATGCAAATAATATTCCCAGAATTTAACTGTGCATGATATTGCTGGAACTGTGTCAATATGCTCACTCTGTTACTTAGTTAAAATGCAGAAAGACAGTATATTGAAACATTTAATCCTCATCCACAAGAACACAGTTTTTTCTGGTTCATGGGAAGACCTTTTTTTAATAGCTTTAATTTTTGAAAACACAGTTTTAACCTTTCCCCATTTTCTTGACTTTTTTTAATGTTTGTCCATGACAATATTACTGTGCAAATAAAGTATAAAACCCAACACTTGGACTACTTTTCATTTACTGGGACATTAAAGTAAGGAAGGGGGATGGATTTGAACACCAGATTGCAACTTTGGAGATACAAGGATTACCATCACCCACAGCAGACATAAAATGCACAAATAATAGTAATAATAAATAATACTGCTAGATGCACAATGATGTATTTAATTATATCTACACTCAGAAAAAAATGTCTATATTGAACGATTTGTTATATGTTTAATGAGTCTTTTGCTAATTTATTGATTGATTCTGTACCTTTATTTTTTTAAACTGAGGCAAACATCTCTGCATATATCAAGTTTAAACAAAACTTTAGGATTTTCTATTAGTTCAATAAAATAAATAATAAATACAATAAATGCTTTTTCAGTTTTCCCATTTTGCAGTAACTTTTAATGTCATACTAATGTAAAAAAATAATAATAATAATAATGAAATTAGTCAAAGTAGAGACAGAAAATCTTGAGAGTCTGAGCCCCAATATGATGCAGTTATGCTGATTTAAAGCAGAGCCTCGGCTATGGAATGCATTTTTAGCATTAAGCATTGGAAACTGATCTGTTTAAAAATGGTGTAGAGACGAGGAGATAAGAGACCCACTGTAGCCAACTAGAGGATGCCTCAATGTCTTTGCCACTAATATCAAGGTAGTCAAACAGTTTTTTCGGGTAATGCAAGAAACCATTAGCCAAAAGTTGTGGTGTTTCAAAAGTCTCCATACATAACATTTTTAGCAAGATGTTTTTTTTTTTTTTTCACAATTCATCCGAAGTTTATGTTGGGCATTGTTTTTCAGATAGCCTTCAAGAACACCTTTAACAAAAAACATATTGACATCGAGAAAAAAAACAACACGCAAAAGGCTTAACTACCCTCATGTATGGAGTTTTGGGATACCCTGTGCAGCAAAACAGTAACACTCCATTTCCAACATTTAGAAGCTGTTACACCAAATCCTAAGTGGTTTGGTGGTCAAACTCTAATATTGTGTGAAAAAAGTGAAAGGGTTTATGTGATAAGAAGGACATATCCTTCATAGCTGCCCTCAGCTTGTCCTCTACTTTGTAATTTCTGCCAAGTCGTGAGTGCTGGGGCTCGAAAAGATGAAACGCCTGTAGAGAGCTGCATGTGTGTGTGTGTGTGTGTGTGTGTGTGTGTGTGTGTGTGTGTGTGTGTGTGTGTGTGTGTGTGTGTGTGTGTGTGTGTGTGTGTGGTTATTACAGCAGTACTCCAAATTGAAAGTCAGTTATTTACCCGAGTTTGCTGACTCAGCCAGATCAAACTGTAGATGGCCGTCCTCCCACGAATGAATAAAGAGATCTGAAGGGACAGTGAGCTGCTCCAGTTTTCATACATTATACAAAGTTATACAGCCCTAATGGAAAATGTAAAGAAAGAAGGGAGTGTGGAGAAACCTTGTGAGGAAAGCCCTGATGTATTTAACAAAAAAATATGAACTTGCACGCTGAGTTCAAAAATAATTCAATGGGGGAAAAAAATTAACAAATTAAATTTTCTCCTCTCACATGTCTGTGATTCGGTCAGTATACAGTAATTACACTGTCAAAATGTGCACTTGTAGGGACAACATAGATTTAGAACACGGAGTTCCTGGATTGTGCTATAGTTAAACATGACTATTAAACATTATTAGTTTATTAGTGATTTCTGCAGGGAAATTAAATGTAAATACTGTGAACTGGTGAAATGATTCAGCTGTCAGTCACATCTAAATTTAGTCCTGGATTAAAGAAAAATTTGTTGTATTTACATTTGTACAGTAAAATATTTTCATCAGATATCCTAGATTTTCAGCAAGCAGGGATCAGAGTGAAGGGTCAGTCATAATATTGTCCCACCTACAGTTCTATAGACTCACAAGGGTTAACGGTCTTGATCAAAGCCTAACAGTGCCAGTTTATTAGTGCTGGGTCTTTAATCCAAGGCTTTCTGTTCAATAACAGGCTTAACCATAGATACTATGACCCAAAATCAACTATGAATTTATTTAAAATCTTTTATTATAAATTATAGAATTTGATGTACCATGCATACTCAATGTAGCAGGTTTTTCTGCTCAGTAATACATGCAGCATTTCCTTGTAAAACAGTTTATCCAGTGGGATCAAACTCTCTATAAACAAATTTGTCAATGTAAAAAAAAAAAAAGCATTTATCGTTATATTTATGTGTTATTTGACCTGACATGGTCTTTAAGGCTTTGGAGATATGTCATAAGGTAAAAAGTTTGAAAAGCTTAGTAATAACCTTAGTAATAACCTTAGTAATAACCTAGCATAGTCACTGCTTCAGTAGCAGTTTTGTCTGCCCAAAAAAAAACTAATTCTACTTTGCTCTTTATCATCTGGGAAAAGAAGACCTGACACAAATTCCACATGCATCCACGAGTATAGTATACTATATTATACACAAGATATGCTACCTAGCAGCTAAATCTGCAATTGGGTTGAATGTGTGTGCCACATTCAAATTCCAGGAATATTAATATATTCGTAGGTGTTTGCTTATTGCTCAAATTCAATTTTTTGTTCATAGAATAGTAAGGTTTTGGTATATTTGTTCTGTCTCCCTAGAAACTGCATCATTATCTAAATAAAACACAGGTGCTATTAGAAAAAGATGTCTCTGCACTTCTTAATAAATCAGCAGAGGCTTCAACAATCTGCTTACTGCATCCATCAGCAATGTAGAGATACAGTGTGTGTGTTTGTGCTCTGTCTCTTTCTCTGTGTGTTATGCATTATTTTAGTTTATGGATAGGTGCAAACATAATTCCTGGTAGCACTTTACTATAAAATCCAAAAATCAATATAAAAATATAAACTAATATATATTCCAAAACCAATGTTTATCTAATGATGAAATATACAAGGTAATACATTAAATTATAAATTAACAGCCGAATCGTATATGAACATCCATTACAAATGGTAATCTTGTTGAATGATGCTGTGGGAAATATTGCAACTCATTCTGTTAATTAATATAATGTATTTTCTGTATTATAAACATCAATTATACTTATATGAAAAAAAATATATATAAAATTATAGTTCAAAACAAAATATACAAATCTACATGTAAGTTTATATGGTGGTCTAGTGGTTAGGATGCGGCGCTCTCACCGCCGTGGCCCAGGTTTTATCCCCAGTCAGGGAACCAACCCTTTCCATTAGGGTGGCACAAGCCAGTGCACTCCTAGTGCCGGTCCCAAGCCCAGATAAATAGGGAGGGTTGCGTTAGGAAGGGCATCCAGCGTAAAAACATGTGCCAATTCGAACATGCACATCTCAAATACGGATGATCCGCTGTAAGTTTATAACTCTTTTCAGTCAAACCCTAACACATTAAATCCTATATATAAAATACATTTAAATTAAATATGAATTTTGTTAACAAATTGGCCTGTGGCATGAGACATACATTTCATAACACAGTATAAAAAATTGCACCTATACCGTGCAACACAATGTATATATAACCATACACAGAGGGTAGGATTAATGTGTAGGGGGTTATTGCAAATATACATAATCCAAAATGTAATTTCAAGTGAATCATTTTTTTCACACTGCACATGACTCAGCTGGTTGTTAATGCGCATATTGCATTCTTTCTAATGCACTAAGGATGTATTTTTGAAATAATTATTACATAACTAATATATTGCTTATGTATGCGCAACATGTACTAACTGTAAATGTAAAAGTACACATTCTCTTTCTTTTGCATTTGGCAGATACCCTTATCCAGATTGACATACAGAAGTGCTTCGAAGTAAAAAAAAAAATGCTTTGTGATACTAGTTGAGTGGACTTAAAATATAATCCATCTAAAGCCTCACTCTAAAGTGTTAATTTAAGTATTTCAGGAAAAGGTAGGTCTTAAACATTATAGATCCAAGATGACTGCAATAGCACTCAGTGGCAGCTTCTTATTTGAAAAAAAATGTTTCATAGCACAATTTCAATGACATTTGGAGCATCAGTGTTTTAAATCTGATGCAGCAGCTTGAACCGGTTTAATAAATGTAGCAATGAGGTGGTGTGAGGAAATTTATGATAGTTGCAAACAAATGCAGCTGTATTCCGTAACAGTTTCATGGAGCAAAGGTTGAATGTTGCTCAGAGGCAGACCTGCCAAAAGTGAGTTTCAGTAGTCCCATTTTGAAGTTGAACAACCATGTAAGGGTCCTGTGTGGATAGAATTGGACAAGAGCGTGTTAAAGTTTTACATTCACACTCTCCAAGGTTTTTTTTTTTTTTTATATATATATATATTGCAGAGAACTACTTTAAAGATGACTAGTCAATGATCAGATCAATAGTCACTGTAAATCCTGGTAAGTCTTGCCCTACCTTTGATTTTATCCACAGAAAACATCTTAAGCAAACATTCTATGCTAAAAATATTCTCAAATCATGTGCTAAATAAATATCATTACATGAGCTTGGCAATGGTTTAGGAAGTGATGTTTGATGGCTTCTGGTCAGCCATGAACTTTCCACACTGAGTGCAATGGAATCCAGAGCTAAAAAAAAAACCTAATTAGAGCAGTGTGGAAATCCATGACCATCTGGAACGCTTTTATCTTATTCTGTGTAGAAATAGTCAGAAAGAGACACCTCCTGGAACAGATTTGCTTCCTAGATCGAGACATCTGGTCAGACATCTTTTATTGCAGGCCTATCTTTTAAATGTGGGTGGTGTGTCTTCAGTGTTAACATGTGCCATGTGGATTCTCATTGTTTGGTCTAATATTTGTAGTGTCTGTGAATAAATTATCCCTCTCCTCTCTGACCATACTGGCTGATTCTTTTTTCATATATATAATGTTTTATTTTTTTTTACAAGGTTAACATTTTTTTATTTAAACCGGAAATATTCATACTCAGATAAATATATACTGTACACCTTCCTTACACAAGGCGAGGTCTTATTCAGTGATCCTCTAAACAATTCATAATGAGTGCAGCAGACTCTAGCCTAAGGACATCATATAATGGAAAGAAAAAGAACAATTACATTCATGCAGAGAATCCCAGAGCTGAAGAAATGTGGAGAGTGAATTAGTCTGAGAGAAGAAGTCTGCAGTGCTGCAGCTCTGAGTATCATTGAGTGATAAAAGTTATTAACGAATTGTAATGGATGATTTGAACAAAATGAATTTTCAGAAATGTCTGAAGGCAAATTCCTTAGAAATGAAGCTCAATTGTACCATCCTAATGAATGGCAGTAATGGAGTCAAGCAGATTTTGATATAAAAAAAATAAAAAAACTTTTTTTAAATCCATATTTTGGACACATTAAGGGAGAAAATTAAATTTACGTATTCAAAGTAGTGACTATGTTATTACTAGTATTAAATCAAAATTGATGATAAGAGTCAGACACCAGCCATCATCCACACACCATACATCCATTTACATATTTGCATTTGTCCGTTTTTGCAGGATTTCTGGCCTTATGAAAGAGTGGTATGTGTGTATAGAATGCCAATATGTGTGTGGGTGTGATGGGTGAGACTTTTTGTTCTGTGTGTGTGTGTGTGTGTGTGTGTGTGTGTGTGTGTGTGTGTGTGTGTGTGTGTGTGTGTTTGTGTGTGTGTGTGTGAGAGAGAGAGAGAGAGAGAGAGAGAGAGAGAGAGAGAGAGAGAGAGAGAGAGAGAGAGAGAAAGGGAGAAAGGGAGAAAGAGAGATGTGATGTCTTTGGTAAGAGGTGTTATAAGATTAGAGCGGTAGATATGCAGACTCTCTCTCTCTCATTGTCACTGTCACTGCCAACAGATGGAGCTCAGCTCTCCGTGCCAGCAGAGAGACATGCGCTGAAACATGATCATGCTGTTCACATTACTCACTGTTTCTCTCTCTCACTAGCAAGAGCCAAATCCCAGCATGTCACTAAGCGGAGAAGATTACAGCCCATTGCTTATTTTATTTTCCCCATTTTTACCATGCTTCTCTCTGTTTCTTTCTCTCTTTCTCTCTCCTTCGACAAAAAAGTGTTACATTGTCAGTTCCTCACCTAAATAATAAAACAACTGAGAGTTGCTGATGCTGCCTTTCACTTGTGTCCTTTTGGAATGAGTGGGTTTTTTTTGGTGCAGGAAGGAAGTTATTTTTATAGCTGCAGCAGTGTGCACACAGTTGAGGCATGTTGAAGCTTTAAATAGAGGAAAACACCAAAACCCATAATGATGGAACATCTGGCATGATTTTCTACCCACAGGCATTTTCTGTTTCTCTTTGTCCGATCCTGGGTGGAACATTTGAGAGATGGAGCAATGATGCTCATGAACCTCTGTTGGTACTTGATCACACAGCACAGTCAGTTTTCTCATTATCCAAGCAGCACTGTAATTTCATTTATGAGATTGAGCACCAGTCATTCTCCACTGCAGGAGACAAATGAGTTAAATATCTACCTGCTGACACACATATATTCAAAAAATGAAAATATTTATGACAGGACATTTTCATTATTGCGTGTGTGTGTGTGTGTGTGTGTGTGTGTGTGTGTGTGTGTGTGTGTGTGTGTGTGTGTGTGTGTGCCTGTGTGCATTCACTAAAGACAGCTTTACTATACTGCATAATTATTTGGATGTTTCAGAATTGAAATGCACTTGCAGTACATGCTGTAACAGGTTGATCCTTTACACCCTGGATATGAATCTGACTGATGATTTGGTCAAGCGTGTGTAATTGAATCTGTGTGCAAAAGGGCATGCAAAAGATCTATAGCTGGTTACAGATGTTTCATTTGCATATGCAGTCATATTCTTCTCTATGTCTGCACTGCGGCTTTCAAAGTGTCAAAACCAATAAAGCTGGCAATCATGAAACAGAAAATTTTTAAATAAATAAATGATAAAAAACTAAGCACATTAAAAAAAAAAATTATGAGAAATCAAAATATTGGATAAGTAGTGAATATATACATATAGGTAAATAAAGTTTCACTTTCAGCTAAATATACTCAGTCATGGCATAAGTAATCAACCAATGAGGAGCACAATCAAATGATTTTTATCTCTATTATTTGATCAAATACATATATAGTATGTACAAATGCCACTATTTAATTTTAAACAATGAAAAACCCTAATTTACGGTTCACTAAATAAGTAAGTTCTGCAAGATAAACGAGGCAAAGATGAAACTGAGCAAAGTGGTGAAACAATTCATGTGATATATAACCTCTCACCTCCTCTGTGAAGCATGGCACTATGTGTTTGTACAGCATTGTCTGCAAGTGAAATTGTCTCATGTGTCTTTATTTATGATTGTACTGCAGACAGCAGATGCTGATACATTTTAAAATGTTCCCAAACATCACCCTAAACACTTGAAACAAACTACCATGCAAACGTGGGGTTCATGGAGGAAGAAAAAACTGGCACATTTTGAACCATTGCCGTAACTGAACACAAATTACTTTTTCCTCAAAGCTCTTATTATAATACAGTATTAGCATTCACATCCTTCCATTCACCATATACCCATTCATTTATTTCTTTCATCTGTCATATTTCATGTCAACACATGTTGAAAAAGCAGTCAGTCTGACAATAAATTCATATGCTAGGAAGCTTAGCTCACTGACTTTCTTTTAATGAACACCCACATATTCACAATTCATTGCACTTAGTTTTTCACATCATTTTATGGCAAATATGTGAAAAATTATTGGAAGAGTAGTTACATTTTACTGGCCTGGGAGACTTAATAAAGCTTATCTTGCATTAAAGCGTGAGTTTAAATTTCCTCTTGATGATACACTGCCATTCGTGATAGTTAGATTTCAGAGTAATCATACATTTGATTAATAACTGAAAAATGTTGCTGGTGTTCATAGACATAAAACATTAAAATTCATTCACCTGTCAGACACGCAGTTCCTGATCTTGGTTTGATTTCCATATAGTTTTTGGCTAAACAAATCTATGGTCGTGTCCTTGAGGATAAACAACTGAATCTGAACAATCATTATTCACAAGCCTCTCTTCCAACCAATCATTACTGAGGTGGTGGGAGTATGGGATTTATAGCTTATATGTGCCTGCAGTGAGATTTGCCCAGTGTATACTCATGAGAGGCTGCTGTATTTTATTTGCGTCTGGAGTTAAGGCACTGTGTTTGTGAAAACTTATATCTTCTGTTGATTAGGGATTAGTAGACTCGTCAATTCAAAATGAGCAATGAAACTTAGCAAAAGAAATGCATTTTCCCCCTTTGTGGTGCTTATGGGTTGTGAATAATTAGTTTGTGATCATATCAACAACAGCTACGTACAGGACCAGACATTCTCTCATACCTTGTAACTCTACTCATTTTCTATTAGCTTTAAGGAAGTTACAGAATTTTTTTGCATAGTTTCTAAATTTTTTGTGCATGTGGAGAGTTTATAAAAATATGTAAAAAAATAAAAAAAATAAAATAAAAAAAATAGATAGTCTGACTGTTGTAATCTAAATGAAAGTTTAGATGAGTCTAGTCACAGTCACAGTGAGCACCGACATTTATAAGTGTGATTGTGGCAAAAGACATCATCCTGTGTACATTGACACTGCAAGCATGTGCAACTTGTGCTATTCTGACAATGTGCATTGTCCATGTCTGCGATTTTATCATAGACAGCAAGTTAGAACAAAGAGCATATGTGAAATTTTGTGTGAAACGGCAAATCTGCCACAGAGATGTTTAACATGAACAATCCACAACAATGCTGCCATTTTTGATGTGTCATACAGAACAGTACAGGCAATTCTTATGTGTGATTTGAACATGCCTTTCAGGCTGTTGACCCAGGAGCAAAAGAAACACCACATCGAAGTCTGCCAAGACCTCCGTCAGCATTCCTAATGCAAATGACCCGTCATTAATGTCAAGGTTCATTATGGGTAACGAAACTTGGGTGTAAGGGTGCGACCCTGAAATGAAGCAACAGTCTTCACAGTGGAAGAGCCCATCTTCTCCACGACCAAAAAAGGCAAAGCAGGTCCACAGTCCGAACAAGTGCATGCTTGTCACTCGTCATTTTTTTTCATTGTTCATCGACAATTCGTCCCCAGGGTCCAGACCATCAATAGCGAGTTCTACTGCCAGGTTTTAAGAGGTCTAAGGAAGGACATTTGGCAAAAGTGACGGGATCAATGGCGTGCTAGTCTAAAAACCTTTAATACCACCTTGTACAATTTTTCAAAATGCTTTTTTAATATTCAGTGCAATTGTTGTAACCTTAGGATTCAACATAAACAGTTTCATAAAATTATACTTATCATTAAAAATCTTGTAATCTAATCAATTTACAATATATATACACACTTTTGTGGACACCTGATTATTAGACACATATAACCATCACATTCCACATTTAGTCCCAGTTTACTGTTTCAATAACCTCCACTTGTCTGGGAAGATGTTACATTAGATTTTTTTGAAGTGTGGTTGGGTAGATTTGTGCTCATTCAGGCATTAGGGTTTTAGTAAAAACAGGCTGTTTTTTGTATGTATCCCATGTATGTATCAATCGTATGTATCCCATGTAAACCATATCTTCATAGAGCTGGCGTTGTGACGCTGTAGCAGGATTTCATATCCTAATGAAGCGACAATCATATGCTACCATATCTAAAGACATCTAAGACATACAACTGTGTGCCTCCTACTGTAGAAGCAGTTTGTCAAGATCAAGATGTCAAGTATTTTATTTCTCTTGGTTAATTGTCTAAGTGTTTATTTTGACATTTACTTGATTTGTACTATTTGTAATCTTAATGAATATATTTATTTTATTATAATAGAATTTTTCTTACTACAAAAATTATTCATTTGCTGCTTTACTGGTGAATTTTCCATCTGTCAAGCTTTAGCATTAAATATTTTTTTCCATTTCGGTATGTTCGAGTACAGTATGTATAAAAGGCCAGATGCTCTACATATCAAGTAATTCCTGAGAATACCTGTGATTGAATTTTCTTTGTAAAAAAATAATTCAATGATTAAAAATAAAAAACATAATAATAATATAAAACTGTATATTGATTACTTTTGTTTTGAAACTATAATACTAAAAAAATAAATGCAAACCATTCTAAATGAGCAGATATTTATGCAGAAGGAGTTATGCATTTTTGTTGAAACATTGATAAATGACAGGATAAAATCGCAGTTATTTTTTTAATCCTCCTACACTGTACACTGAGTGACTGTACAAGTGTTAAAAATGTTCCCTTCCTAAAATAATTTAAATTACAATAGTACACATACATACACTTTTGTCCATTTTATGGAATTATTATTTTATTATGGGATTATTATAATATATAGGTATATACACTTGCACATTCGAATGCTGATCTTAAAAGTTAAAAGTGCTTCAAATAATGTCCACATTAAATATAAAAATTAAAGAAACACTGTGTGAGTGAATATAGACTTCTTGTCAGCTTAGACCAGTCTGGTCTATCTCCTTTGAGCTCTCTCATTAACCATCTCTTCCAGCCAAGAGAAAGAGTTTTTTGTTTTATTTGTGTATAATTCTGTGTAAACTCTAGAGACTGTATCGTGTGGAAATCCCGGGAGAGTTTTTGCAATACTCAAACCAGCACATCTGGTGCAAACAACCGGGATGTGAAAATTAATTGAAGCTCTTGACTTATATCTTTTTAATCGCCACTAATGCAATTAATGTGTATATATATATATATATATATATATATATATATATATATATATATATATATATATATATATATATATATATATACAGTGGGTACGGAAAGTATTCAGACCCCCTTAAATTTTTTACTTTTTGTTACATTGCAGCCATTTGTTAAAATCATTTAAGTTCATTTCTTTTCCTCATGAATGTTCACATAGCACCCCATACTGACAGAAAAACACAGAATTGTTGACCTTTTTGCAGATTTATTAAAAAAGAAAAACTGAAATATCACATGATCCTAAGTATTCAGACCCTTTGCTGTGACACTCATATATTTAACTCAGGTGCTCTCCATTTCTTCTGATCATCCTTGAGATGGTTCTACACCTTCATTTGAGTCCAGAAATTTTTGATTATACTGATTGGACTTGATTAGGAAAGCCACACACCTGTTTATATAAGACCTTACAGATCACAATGCATGTCAGAGCAAATGAGAATAATTAATGTCAAAGGAACTGCCTGAAGAGCTCAGAGACAGAACTGTGGCAAGGCACAGATCTGGCCAAGGTTCCAAAAAAATATTTGCTGCACTTAAGGTTCCTAAGAGCACAGTGGCCTCCATAATCCTCAAATGGAAGACGTTTGGGACGACCAGAACCATTCCTAGAGCTGGCCGTCCGGCCAAACTGAGCTATCGGGGGAGAAGAGCCTTGGTGAGAGAGGTAAAGAAGAACCCAAAGATCACTGTGGCTGAGCTCCAGAGATGCAGTCGGGAGATGGGAGAAAGTTGTAGAAAGTCAACCATCACTGCAGCCCTTCACCAGTGGGGCTTTATAGCAGAGTGGCCCGACGGAAGCCTCTCCTCAGTGCAGGACACATGAAAACCCGCATGGAGTTCTCCAAGATGGTGAGAAATAAGATTCTCTGGTCTGATGAGACCAAGATAGAACTTTTTGGCCTTAATTCTAAGCGGTATGTGTGGAGAAAACCAGGCACTGCTCATCACCTGTCCAGTACAGTCTCAACAATGAAGCATGGTGGTGGCAGCATCATGCTGTGGGGGTGTTTTACAGCTGTAGGGACAGGACGACTGGTTGCAATCAAGGGAAAGATGAATGCGGCCAAGCACAGGGATATCCTGGACAAAAACCTTCTCCAGAGTGCTTTGGACCTCAGACTGGGCTGAAGGTTTACCTTCCAACAAGACAATGACCCTAAGCACACAGCTAAAATAACGATGGAGTGGCTTCACAACAACTCCGTGACTGTTCTTGAATGGCTCAGCCAGAGCAATGACTTAAACCCAATTGAGCATCTCTGGAGAGACCTAAAAATAGCTGTCCACCAACGTTTACCGTCCAACCTGACAGAACTGAAGAGGATCTGCAAGGAGGAATGGCAGAGGATCCCCAAATCCAGGTGTGAAAGACTTGTTGCATCTTTCCAAATAAGACTCCTGGCTGTATTAGATCAAAAGGGGGCTTCTACTAAATACTGAGCAAAGGGTCTGAATACTTAGGACCATGTGATATTTTAGTTTTTCTTTTTTAATAAATCTGCAACAGTGTCAACAATTCTGTGTTTTTCTGTCAATATAGGGTGCTATGTGTACATTAATTAGGAAAAGAAATGAACTTAAATGATTTTAGCAAATGGCTGCAAAATAAAAAAGAGTGAAAAATTTAAGGGGGTCTGAATACTTTCCGTACCCACTGTATATATATTACACAGAGTGAGAACGAGAGAGAGAGAGAGAGAGAGAGAGAGAGAGAGAGAGAGAGAGAGAGAGAGAGTATATATAATATAGCTTGTGCATGTGTGTATGTGTGCATATAGATTTGCATAAACAGATATGTTCTGTTGCAGAGGGAACAAAGCTTTCACAGTAAAGAGCCTGTCTCCAAACTAATGTACTATATCAGCAGCCAGCAGGGGTGGAAGGTAATGAACTGCATGTACTCTCGCTACAGTCCTTGGTTCCCTGTTAAACTACTTTCGAAGATAAAAAAAAAACCCATCATACTTTTGCTTGAGAATGAAAATTATATAAAAAAATTATTATGGAGTTAATATACTACTACCACCACTACTGATAATAATACTACTACTAATAATAATAATGCATTTAAAAGTGTATAAGCCATGTAAAGCTGGTGCAAATTTTACATAGTTCCATTTTTTTGTCCAAATCAAATAACTATATCTTGGATGCGAAGTGCTTAGGAAGCAGCAGCAATGTAGAGTGGAGATGGATCAGCATTTATGTCCCTAATTAATCAGGTTTCTTCAACTTTAAAAGCTATAAAGGAAACTCTGGTAATGACTTTCAAATTACGTGAACCAAAACCCATGGGGATCAGCATTTCACAGCTCATGATTAAACCTATATAGGTAATAGCTAAATACATATCATGAAATGTGTATAAATGAGCATAAGCTAGCAAGCTAATGTAACTTGGCTGATAAAATCTTAGCAGCATTTGACAAAGTTAGTTATTTAGCTGACGTTACCTTTCTTTCATAATGAGGAGGTTGCATTTGTTTGATTTGAAAATCTTTAGGTTAGTTGTATTAATTGTGCATGTGATTTTTTTTTTCCAAGAGAAAGTTATTTGATCAATACTTTATATTTACTTATGTGCATTACTACTACAATAGCAGTACCTTTATATTTATTACCCTTGATTAAATGCATGAATTATTAGATTTATTAGATATAATGAAGTGGTAAAAGGACTGGTGCAGTTCTCTGTTCCATTGTTTTATAGAAAATCCACACATGTTTGGGGGAACCAGTGGGTCTAGTGATCATTATTAGTTGATTATTATTACATCAATATTAATAATTAGTAATGATTAGTGGAGAGATATTGAAATAGTTGAGCTTATTTGTTGGATATTATTACTAAAATGAGAATTCTTGTCTGAAAAGCATAGCAGTGAAGTGACCTGTAATGGAGAATGGAGGAGACATGGCACAGCATTCTCTGTTCCTTTCCAGGCTTATTGAAGAACAGATGGTATCCTGCTGTGGACTGACATTTGAAGCATGATTATTACAGTGAGCACAACTAGCCTGTAGCAGTTTTTATTCCATAAAGGTGTGATTTTCCAGGTCCTGAGAGATGCAGTGCACTACACTGCACTAAAACAGGCAGCCTCATCAGAGTATTGCTATGATACATAATACATTTTAGCATAGTAGCTTGCATATTTTATTTTATTTTATTTTATTTTATCTTTATATATATCATCATAACACAAATAAAACATTCCTTTAGTTTGAGTAGCCTTATTTCCAGAGCATACTTCTACCTGTAAGAATGCAAGTAGCTTGTTCTAAATTAAAAGGAAATCAATAATCATCATCATAGCTCAGAGCAGTGGTAAGAGCACTGGCACAAGACAATATCTGAGTAGATACTGTGGATGTGTAGTCAAAACAAAAAGGCCGGCACAAGATTTAAACAGGAACAGGGAAATAAAGCTCATTACAGCACGAAAATAATCTGCACATAATGGAGACAACAAGACAACAAGCATGCTTGTTGTGGAACACTGGCCATCTTCTAAGCAATATACATAAATATTAAAGATTCTTACTATTATCTCTATCATCTGTTTTATGTGGCTGTGATTTGACCTCGCAAATTAAAAACCATGATTATGATAGGGAATTTGATACTTTTATATTTATATTACATTGCATTTTCTGATATTTTAGCACCTGGTTGTCTATTAAAAAAACGCCATACCCAAGAGAGAAGGTTAAAATAAAACAATTTTAAAAGATAAAAACATGTTGACTGAATTGGAACTGTGAAAAAACTATTATAGAAACATTGATTACAACTCATATACATACTTCTTGCAATATTGTTGCTCGGTGCAGTGTGCATGCAAAACAAATTTACATTCATGCTAATTTGAAACAAAGCGATAAATGATCAAATTGGTGTCGTAGCTAGGTTTCAAATTTTCACGCCCTCTTTACTTTAAACAAGAATAGCATGCGTTCCAGTCATTGGCATAGAAAACTACAGCCACAAAATTCAATGGAAAAAAAAATCTGACTCACATCTTCTTGCATTTCAAACAACTTAGAGCCAATCAGAATAGCAATTTTTCCAAATATGCTGAATTGAGCTTTGCCTTCTCATTTGCATGATTTGTTATTGTTTGATATAATGAATAAACGCAAAGTGCGGATGAAAAATAGCTGGCTCTTGATAAAAACCGAATGTGCTGCTAGTGGAGCATGAAGCTAATCGGAGGCCCTTCTACATTCCCCATTAAGCAGGACGTGGCGGGGGCGTAATGCATTTAAATGACAATGTGTGATAAAAGCTTTCTGAATCTCGCAGTCATGCTCCTCCTCTGAGAAGAAAGGTGATTACTTTTACTGGGTGTATTATTCACAAAAAAGATATATATTAGTCAAGATTATTTTGCTTTTCTTTTACTGCTTATAATTAACCAGACACCTTACTCAGGGATCTTCACATAAACAAATTGAGTTTGGTTTGACAGATCCAGCACCTTTTAAATAAACTTTTGATGAATGTAGAAGAATATTGACTAAAGATGCCATGGTTCGAGTGTAAAGCTAGATACCTGTAAAGGAATGATTGCAATGCTGGTGGGAACAGACTTTGATACTGATGACATTGAATCAGTGCGAAATAGCACATCGTATTTGTCAGACCTGCAGACATATTGATGTGAACGAAGTTGGCAGAAAAGAAATGATTCTACATGCAGATGTCTTCTGAGTGAAAACAAAGGGAAGAGATAAATATAACCAAACTGAATATTGTAAATATGATTAAACAATGAAAACGGATGGATCTATCTAAAGAGAAGCCTTAAAATAATTTTTTTGTATAATGCCTATCAATCGAAGTTCATGTACTTTTATAGTGACCAATTGGAGTGACCAAAGGAGAAAGATGGACAGATAGAGAGAAGGGAAGGAGAATGAATAGAAGGAGGGGTTAAAGATGGAATAATGAAGTGAGTTAGTCAACACTAAATCAGAGCTTAAATCTTAAATCAGAGCTTCTGAGCTTAAAGTTAATCAGAGCTTCCCATAATCAGTAGCAGAGATAGCCTAATCAAATGTTTCTAAAAACCCGCAGATTTTTTATTTTTTTTACCAAGACTATAGCACTGATTAATGTTAATCTTGAACCAAGACACAATCATGTGCTTAATCAAATCTGACATTTATTAAACTGATAGTGTACAGAGCACTCCGTACTCTCTTGACTTTGTTCAGGCCATTTGAGGATCAAATTAAATTTTTAAATCCAAATTATTTATTTTTTTTGTCACATACACATTCATACAGAGTGCAACATGTAGTAAAATGCTTCCTATGACTGTCCAAAATGTTAATACAAATAGTCTATAAAAAATAAAGAATAAAAAGAATAATATATTATATATCATATTATTATAATAATAATTATACACACACACACACACACACACACACACACACACACACACACACACACACACACACTATATATATATATATATATATATATATATATATATATATATATATATATATATATATATATATGTGTGTGTGTGTGTGTGTGTGTGTGTGTGTGTGTGTGTGTGTGTATATTATTATACACACACACACACACACTATATATATATATATATATATATATATATATATATATATATATATATATATATATATATAGTGTGAACCCCATAACATATATATTCAGTTTTTTGGCTTCAAGTTTGTGAAACCAGGAAAAACCCAGGAAAAATTTATAAATTAGGCGCTTCGTTGTTTAAGCCACGGGGTTCAAAACGTGGGAAAAAAGTAGTGGCTTATAGTCCAAAAAAAACGGTATATTATATATCATATTATTATAATAATATAATACACACACACACACACACACACACACACACACACACACACACACACAGACACACACACACACTTTTCAGTTTGTGCATTTACATATATATATGAATTACACAAAGGGGAGGGATGTATGTTGGAGAAGTCCAGAATTGTCCCAGTGTCCATGTGCTGATATTGATGTGACACTGTGCTGTGCCGGTCCATTAAAAAAGCTGTGACTACTTCCATGCGTTTGCTAAAACAGCACAATATGGTGGTTTGAAAAACAAATATGGCATGCGCTTTAAGAGAGCATGGTGGTATTATCACAACTCCCGGTTCAGTTTCAGGTTCAATGTTCAATTCTAAGCTCAGGTTACCGTCAGTGTAGAGTTTCTGTCCATGTTCTCCTCAGGTCCATGTGGGTTTCCAAAAGTTCACTCATTTCCTTTCACCTATTAAAAAAATTGTCAGTAGGCCAAATTGCCTTTGGCTGAAAATACATATGCAGGGTTCTGATGTGTATATGCCCATACAGTCTGCTTAGAATAGGCTTAGGATCCACCATGACCCTGACCAGAATAAAGTACTTAACATCAAATTAATGAAATATTCCAGATAGCATATCCATCAAATTCTGTTTGCCTTTAGGCTCTACCATCCTGCCACACATGGAAGTATTCTTCAGCTTTGCTAGAACAAGGACCAGATGTCATTATAGAGTCTGTTTATATTATCATTAGTCCATAGATAACAAGGAATCACCATGATAATCACCAGGCTCTAAAGCATTAGTCTAAAATGTTTATGTATCAAGTTGAGTTTACTGAAAGGTCATAGAATTATTTAGCAGTAAAATATAATATTTAATATAAGGACCGTAAAAATAAATGAAATAAAGATAATGAACTTTGTTTTGTGGTATGGAAGCTGAGCAAGCCTATTTTTAATGGTATCATCAGTTATAGTTAAGAGAAGAGAGGAAACATCTGCTTCATTATGTCCAACTGATGTGCACTAAACACTTAAAAACACAATTTTCTATGACTTTTTTTGTTTTCCATTTTCCATTTGCCTGCCTTTTATTTGCACATAACGGTTGTGATAAGCTTCACTTAAGGTTTGTTAGGTAATGCTGACTAAAGGAAAAAAACCTGACTGCCAGATTGAAAACACAGATAAACATGTCAGTGCAGCTCAACAAAAATTCAAATATTCTCCTTAACACTCCATCACTGTCTTTCTGCATACACTCTTTTTCTATTTTCTTTGTGTGTTGCTGCCTTGGCCCTGATCTAGGGTTTTAGTTGTGCACTGTCCATCATGTCTCTGGGTCCCTTTGAGAGAAATCTCAGCCCCCCCGTCTGTCTGTCATCCATATGACCACCCTGGAGAGAAAAAGCGGCAACGGGAGAGACAAAGACAGATAGAATGAACACATATGAGTGAAAATGAGGCAGCCAGAGACACATAAACACAAAAAAAGATGAGAAACTGAGAACAAGAAGAAAATGAGGAGGGAACAAAAAATAGAACGAGACAGGCATATCATCTGGAGACACCCGTATCATCTGGAGACACACAATGGTGGTCTGAGTTTGAGTTTTAAACATACTGCTTCTATTAGGGACATTGTGCTGCACCATGGGAAACCTGTAAGAGCTGAGATGGAAGGTATTCTGTAACAAAGGTGACTTCTTGTCTTCTTGAACACTCATGATGAAGAATGATTGACCTATGAGCACATTATATTCTATACAATAATATATTTGACAAACTTTTACATTAAGGTTTCAAATAGTATGAAATGACATCAATCATTCTTGTGTATCGTTATTAGATTTCAGCAAATATATTTTACATGTGTACAGTACAATACATTTACACTTTTATTACAATGTCTATTTCACATAAAGTCTGAAAGCAGGTATGAAAGTTACAAAGAAGACTCATTAATAACACATTGAAGACATATTAATCATATGGTTATGTAATATATTCCAAGAGAATTCATAAATGATTCATTTGGGTGTGCTTATATTTAAAATAGTTAAAAGTAATGAAACTTATAATCATATTCTTAATCGGAACTTTAGCAAGAAAAAGTTGGTTGATGGACAACTAAGTGAAGACACAAATTTTTTTTATTATTAATATGTACACTAATTAACCCAGCCATTAGGGGGGCACAAGCCAGTGTACTCTTAGTGCCGGTCCCAAGCCCGGGTAAATGGGGAGGGTTGCGTTAGGAAGGGCATCCAGCGTAAAACATGTGCCAAATCAAATATGCGGATCACAAATGAGAATTTCATACCGGATTGGTCGAGGCCCGGGTTAACAACGACCGCCACAGGTATCGTTAGCCGACAGGGTACCGGTGGAAATTGGGCTACTGTTGGCCGAAGGAGGAGAAGGAGAGGAGGAAGGCGTCTACAGAGACGGCAGGAAAAGGAGCAGTGTAGGAGAGTAGAGGTTCGGGTTGGTACTTTAAATGTTGGTACTATGACGGGTAAAGGGAGAGAGATAGCTGATATGATGGAGAGGAGAAAGGTAGATGTGTTGTGTGTTCAGGAGACCAAGTGGAAAGGGAGTAAGGCCAGGAACATTGGAGGTGGGTTTAAACTGTTTTATCATGGTGTGGATGGGAAGAGAAATGGTGTAGGGGTGATTCTGAAGGAAGCGTACAGTAAGAGTGTAGTGGAGGTGAAGAGAGTTTCTGATAGGGTGATGATCGTGAAGGTGGAAGTTGAAGGGATGATGATAAATGTCATCAGTGCCTATGCTCCACAAGTTGGCTGTGAGATGGAGGAGAAAGAAAGATTCTGGAGTGAATTAGATGAAGTGGTAGATGGTGTACCTAGGAAAGAACGATTGGTGATTGGGGCAGACTTTAATGGGCATGTAGGTGAAGGGAACAGAGGTGATGAGGAGGTGATGGGTAGGTATGGTTTTAAGGAGAGGAATGTGGAAGGGCAGATGGTGGTAGATTTTGCTAAAAGGATGGAAATGGCAGTGGTGAACACGTATTTTAAGAAGAAGGAGGATCATAGGGTGACGTATAAGAGTGGAGGAAGGTGCACACAGGTGGATTATCTTCTGTGTAGGAGATGCAACCTGAAGGAGATTGGAGACTGTAAGGTGTTGGCGGGGGACAGTGTAGCTAGACAGCATCGGATGGTGGTCTGTAGGATGGTTTTGGAGGCGAAGAAGAAGAGGAGGAAAGTAAGGTTTGAAAGAAGAATAAGATGGTGGAAACTGAAGGAGGAAGAGTGTAGTGTGAGGTTCAGGGAAGAGGTCAGACAGGGGCTCGGTGGTGGTGAAGAGGTGCCGGATGATTGGGCAACTACTGCAGGAGTGATGAGGGAGGCAGCTAGAAAAGTACTTGGTGTGACATCTGGAAATAGAAAGCAAGACAAGGAGACGTGGTGGTGGAATGAGGAAGTGCAGGAGAGCATTAGGGGGAAGAGGTTGGCAAAACAGAAGTGGGATCGACAGAGTGATGAGAAAAGTAGGCAGGAGTACAAGGAGATGCGGCAGCAGGTTAAAAGGGATGTGGCGAAAGCCAAGGAAAAGGCATATGAGGAACTGTATAAGAGGTTGGACACTAAGGAAGGAGAAAAGGATTTATACCGATTGGCCAAGCAGAGGGACCGAGCTGGGAAGGATGTACTGCAAGTTAGAGCAATAAAGGATGGAGAGGGAAATGTGTTGACTAGTGAGGAGAGTGTGTTGAGAAGATGGAGGGAGTATTTTGAGCAGCTGATGAATGAGGAAAATCAGAGAGAGAGAAGGTTGGAGGATGTGGAGTTAGTGAAGCAGGATGTAGATAGGATTAGTAAGGAGGAAGTGAGAGCAGCGATTAAGAGGATGAAGAATGGAAAGTCGGTTGGACCAGATGACATACCGGTAGAAGCGTGGAGATGTTTAGGAGAGATGGCAGTGGAGTTTTTAACCAGATTGTTTAACAGGATTCTGGAAGGGGAGAGGATGCCTGAGGAATGGAGAAGGAGTGTGCTGGTACCGATCTTTAAGCATAAGGGAGATGTGCAGACCTGCAGTAACTACAGGGGAATTAAGTTGATCAGTCACACCATGAAGTTATGGGAAAGAGTAGTGGAAGCCAGGCTGAGAGAAGAGGTGACCATCTGTGAGCAACAGTATGGTTTCATGCCGAGGAAGAGCACCACAGATGCCTTATTTGCTTTAAGGATGTTGATGGAGAAGTATAGAGAAGGACAGAAGGAGCTGCATTGTGTATTTGTGGATTTAGAGAAAGCGTACGACAGGGTGCCGAGAGAGGAGTTGTGGTATTGTATGAGGAAGTCTGGTGTGTCAGAGAAGTATGTGAGGGTGGTGCAGGACATGTATGAGGACAGTGTGACGGCAGTAAAGTGTGCAGTAGGTACGACAGACTGGTTCAGGGTGAAGGTTGGACTGCATCAAGGATCGGCCCTGAGCCCTTTCCTGTTTGCAGTGGTGATGGACAGGTTGACGGACGAGGTCAGACAGGAGTCTCCCTGGACTATGATGTTTGCAGATGATATTGTGATTTGTGGTGAGAGTAGAGAGCAGGTTGAGAAGAGCCTGGAGAGGTGGAGATATGCGCTGGAGAGAAGGGGAATGAAAGTCAGTAGGAGTAAAACAGAGTACATGTGTGTAAATAAGAGGGAGGGCAGTGGAGTGATGCGGTTGCAGGGAGAAGAGGTGGAGAAGGTGGAGGAGTTCAGGTACCTGGGGTCAACAGTGCAAAGTAATGGAGAGTGTGTTAGGGAAGTAAAGAAAAGAGTGCAGGCAGGGTGGAGTGGGTGGAGAAGAGTGACAGGAGTGATTTGTGATAGAAGAGTATCTGCAAGAATGAAAGGGAAAGTTTATAGGACTGTGGTGAGACCTGCGATGTTGTATGGATTAGAGACAGTGGCATTGAGTAAAAGACAGGAGGTGGAGCTGGAGGTAGCAGAGCTGAAGATGTTGAGGTTTTCGTTGGGAGTGACGAGGATGGACAAGATTAGAAATGAGTTTATTAGAGGGACAGCACATGTAGGATGTTTTGGTGACAAGGTGAGGGAGGCGAGATTGAGATGGTTTGGACATGTGCAGAGAAGGGACATGAATTATATTGGTAGAAAAATGCTGAAGATGGAGCCACCAGGTAGGAGGAAAAGAGGAAGGCCAAGGAGGAGGTTCATGGATGTGGTGAGGGAAGACATGCAGGTAGTTGGTGTAAAAGAGGCAGATATAGAGGACAGGGTGGTATGGAGACGGATGATCCGCTGTGGCGACCCCTAATGGGAGCAGCCGAAAGAAGAAGAAGAAGAAGATTAATATGTACACTAATTAAGCCATGAAATTGAGTTGTGTTTCATTTAGAGAGAATTGGTCCAGCTTGCGTCTGGAGTTGCCAGCGTTTCAAATGTAGGTTCCAAATCTGCCTTCAGATCAACATTCATTAAGTGTTTTTTAGTTCCTATTCCATACTACATACAATTATACTAGTGATTCTACTTATTATTCATAGAGCAAGCAATTAAAAAGGCATAAGAACTGTGATAATATTTGTAAATGTTTGGTAATTATTCATTGTGTATAATATAAAATAAATATTAATTACCCTACTGTATAATAGGCAGTAAAATTATACATCTATTACTCCTTAACTACTGGTCATAATAATAAAGAACATTAATCTCTGGATTACGATGCATCAGTAGTATGAATAAACATTCTAACATTATTATACCTGTTAAAACTATTACAAATATGTAAAGGAAAAATATAAAGGCTATTCTTTCATGCTATCATTATGGTGTATTTTTTGTATAATTTTGTGGAAAATGATAAATTTAATCTATTTTGGAATAAGGTGAAACATAACAGAATGTAGAAAAAGTGAAGCGCTGTGAAAACTTTCCAGATGCACTGTTTGACAGAGTATTTCTGTTCCAAATTTCAGAAAGTTTTTTTTCATGTTTGGCCCTTTATGATGTAATGAGTGATGGAATTCCTTGTATGGGCACTACTTCCAGAGGAACGAGTGGACACAGCAATCGGAGCAAGAGCACCCCCACCAGCATGCTTCATTCGGTTATAAAAGTGTTTTTGGATGTGAGGGAAGGTAAACCTTGTGCAGTACTTACCATATAGAGAAGTCCTGCTGTAATCGCTGCTGTTTTCAGTTTTGGATCATATTCTGGATCAATTATATATGGCTGGATCTGACTGTTAGCCATAGTTAATTTAAAACATTAAAATCTTTGTTCCTCTTTTATTTATAGCGATGTCACAGCTTGCAGACATCGCTAGAAATTTCCTTTATAAGTCTGATAAAACTAAAACATTTCCGGAAATATGGGATAAGGATGCAATACTCTATAGGTGCTCAGGATTAACCTGACATTGGCCAAAATGGTGTGTTATGCTCGCTTTAGGAATTACTGTCCCCAAATTAAGTATGTGCACCTTTTTAGTTTTTTTTTAATTATCCATTTATGTTTGTAGCACTACACAAATTGAGATTTACACAAATTGAGATGTACAATTATTAGTCTCAGCTCCTTAAGCGGTCTAGCCCTTTAACACCATAAGCTAAACTAACACGAAAAAAACTCATCATTCTAATAAATGTGTGCACTTCTGTTGGTCTCAAGACATTCAGATGAGAATAAATGTTCACTCAAACAGTAAAAACTCACTGTGTTATTTGCTAGAGCTGGTATAATGCTCACATCATTTCACTTTCAGCCATCTATCCCCTAGTACCTTCTGTGCCTAGATTCTCATTTTCACTCTACTTAATGACATGTAACAAGAATTAGTTTCAGACTTTCACACTTCCTTTACAAAGGTGGAACTCTTCCAGGTTCAAGCTGCTGTAACAAGCTCCAAGCTGTAATTTCACTCTCTGCCGTCATTAGATTAGCACTTATGGTGTCGGAAGAATGAATTTGGCGCCTTTCCCAATAGGAGCCCTTGAAGGTAAGGGTCCAATGATCAACTCCACTGTTTTGTGCCTGGAAAAAGAAAAAAAGAAAGGGAGGGGGTGTTTGCAACCTTCAGACTCAAATTATTTCCCTTGCCTTGCTAAAATGAGCATTGCAGTTGTACTTGGAAAATTATATAATCTATTCACTTTGAAAGGTTAAATAGAAAAACAATCATTGTCAGTTTCCAGATGGTCTGAATTGAACAAATGAATTACAATTGATTGACACATCCATGGTTTTTCAATCGCTGGCACTGGTCAGTGAAGACACAGGCATTGCTGATTACACGCCATGTATAGTGCAAAATGCTTAAAAACATGTTAAAATTCAGTAAAAAATCTACTTAATTCAAAAATCGTTATGCTCAATGTATACCTAAGCCACAATTTACTAACTAAATACTAAACCTGCCCTTCATTGTGTTGATAGGATTCTGATTTTTTTTTTTTATAGTCATTTTCTCTTATTCATATTTAATACACTTTAGCCTCATTATGTTTACAGTGAATTTATTGCCTATTTAAGGAACACATGGCGTGAGGTGGGAATACGCCTTGGATGGTACTTAACAATTTAATAATTAAGCATTTTACTTTTCTACATTTGTATTTAAACCTTCAAAGAACTTATTAGACATCACACAAGCTCTCTTCTTCTCTCATTCAGCCACTGACTTGTACACAGCATATCAGTTTCACTTTCAATCAGTTCAGGTCATCAATGTATACATAATGCAAAGAATCATGCTAGTTCATTAATAAATGTGAGTGCTGTGACTTTCTGCTATGGTAATCAATGTATTATTCACTATAAAGGTCTGCATATGCTCAATGATGGATAAGCAAGCACACTGAGTAAAAATATACAGTCTCCTGTATCTCCTTTGTCTTCCTAGAAGGTAAAATCTTTATCAGTTTGACAAAGTAAATTGAGGTAATCTTTACTAATGTGCTGAAAGTTACCTGGTTATATTTAACCGAGTTGCTTTGGATGTTCTGGGCTGGTGCTGCAACAGAAACAAAGCTTGTTTTGTTTGCTAATATCAGGTTAGATTAGCATTAGTTCTAGTAGCTCACATAAACGGCAAGACAGCAGTTTAAATTCTAGCTAATCTATAGCTAGTTACTAATGCATATAACCAGCAAATTCACAGGGATTGAATAATATTTGCAGGCAAACAGTAATATAACATTCAAAAGAAAATCATAAAATGATAATTACCATCAGTTTAAACCTTTAATTATTTTTCTTTACTTTTTAATACTTAATTACTTTAAAGAGTATACAGTTTTTCACCTGAGCTAATTTTTTGGCTTCATACTTTGACTTTTGAGCAAGATTTTGGCAGGCTGTCTATAGATTCACTTATAACTAATTATTCAGTATTTTATCTTCTTTTTTTTATGTTTCAATGTATTTTAAACAGTTAAGCAACAGTAGTTGTGACAGGGTTGTACTTGTCACAAAACTTCATGCATTTAGAAATTAAATCAGCCATCCAAGCAATCAAATGCAGTACATAAAAAAAAAAAACAACCATTAAAATACTTTATAGGTCCAGTTAGACCCTGTTGATGTATACTGAAGAAATGTAATAGAGCATAATGTTTATATTGTTGTAGTGCATAATGTTAAACGTTTTACATTGTTATATTATATTATTATTTTCACTTTGTTTTTCCACATGTTATATAATTATTTCCATTTTGTTGGAGTTTCTATAAATTTTTTGTTCAGCTCAATTCAGTATAATTTTGTCTGAATTGTAAATATTACTTTTCACAATGGACATTGTTGCACATTTATTTATTTATTTATTTATTTGCTAATGTTGTTACATTTAAAGGTAAGATGAGATAATAAGACAATTGCTATGGATAAGTTGCTCTCGATAATGATAATAATAATAACAGCAACAACAATAATAATTATAATAATGAGAAGAACTTTGTTGCAGTAAATTCTGCCTCATATCGGGTTGACTACTATTTTCAGTGCTTCTTAGACCACTTGGATTTTATTCTGACTTTGCAGCAGTCTTCTTCATAGCGCTCGGCTTCTTTGTACTTTTGAAGGCCCATTAAAAATCCACATAGCATTAAGGGCGAGTAACACTTAAATGCCTCTCCCTTATTCTGGCTGGTCCAGAATAGCCTCCAGTAGCTGCCTGATTGACTTTCTCCATGAAGGGTAATTGATTGGTGGGGATTATGTGGAAAGTCTGGCCTTGATAAAGACAGGCGGGCTGTGCCAGAGCAGCCAAGCAAACCATTCGGCCCACACAAGTCTCTGTCTCAGCCCATTACAGGGTGACTTACCGCCACACAACAAGGAAAGGCTATTTGTTACATGCTACTGCTCTCATTATTTTCTGCCTTGATTAAATACTACC
This sequence comes from Silurus aristotelis, assembly GCF_946808225.1. Lineage (NCBI taxonomy): Eukaryota > Metazoa > Chordata > Actinopteri > Siluriformes > Siluridae > Silurus > Silurus aristotelis. The sequence continues at coordinate 23,312,791 of NC_139574.1, read as the reverse complement.
TACTTCATTTCCTACTTCAGTCTTCATCCTCTTACTGTATATCATGAGGAACATACCGTAGCTGCAAGAGGGATGTTATAGAAGAAAGCAACATATATTTATTTAATATTGGCTGATGAACAATTCGGTGATTTACTGTGTTTAACTCCTATAAAAAGAAAAATGGCTATTATATATACTTGCACTTAGAGAATAATACTTTCAGGTAATTCTTTTCAGCATTTATTATCCAAGTTTATCACGTTGTTCACTGCTTTTAGGGTGATTAGTAAATGCTAGAAATGCATAAGATTAAGAAAGTATCCCATCTAAAAGTGTTTTTTCCCTGTCTGCAATGATGAATTAGGCTGATTTAAAACAACTGTTTCTCTAACAAAAGAATTCACAGAATTGTTTGATTAAAAGAAATGCATTAATGTTACTTTTACTTACTTCACTTTTATTTTCTGCTTCCACGGGTTGGTTTTTATTTCTGATACTGCCTTGGAATAATTATTTGTTAATTAGTTTATAAAGTAAATAACTACAATTGCATTTATTTGTGCTCTAGCGAGTAGATTACCTTAATTTGTTTGCTTATTTATGGCATGCTTAGCTTGCCAGTATTATAGTAAAAAATTATCATGTATGTATTAATATAGTCTTCTGAGTAGCTGAAAGTGTCATATTGTTGATGGAAAATACTTACAGAAAATAAGAAATGTTAAAGCTTAAATATAAAACAAACAAATAAACAATAATGAAAGGCCATATTGCTTTTTTATCCTTTTAAATGGCAGATGAGCCAATCACCAAACCTAATCTGCAATGATAGAGAGTTGAGCTTTGATTATAAACTGCTCTGCCCTTTCCTTCATCACAGCTGATGCTCTTGCATTAGCTAACCAGAGATAGTTTTGTGATCATTAATGTACAAATATAATCTATCATTAAGTTTTTAATTACCACTTAAATAATTAACATCAACTATATTAGGGAAACTAAAAGGTTCTGCTGATTTGGGTTTGGAAGTGAAAGTTGGAAAGTTGAGGAAGAAATAGCCTCATGAGGAGAAATGTGTGCTCATCATATATGGAGTCATTGTAAACACAACTGGGTTCTTTCAGCCATGTTGTAATCCTAATGTTTACCCTGTAGCACTATCTGAAATATTTCCATCTGGGCTATCTGCCATGTTGAAGATTACATCCTCACATTTATCCAGATAATAAATGAAATACTTTTTTCGTCCGTTGTTCGACAAATGCACCATATTAGGAATGTATAAATATTGAAACAGCCAAGCAAATGCATTTGTCACACATACATATCAGTGTCAAGGTTTATAACTAACATTATCATGTGATTAATTTGTTGTTGTCAATTGTAATAAACAGAAGTTCTCAAATATCTCTATACACTTGCGCCAAATCAGTGCAATGGACATTTTTGTTTGCATCCATTAATATACAATTGTACTACTTTATATGATTCAAATTATTTGGACATCTGTCCATCTGTTGCCACAAAGCAACCGACACTTGTCCAGAATGTTTTTGTATGCTGAATCATTACAGTTTCCTTCGCTGGAGCTAAGATGCCCCAAACCTGTTCCAGCAATGGCAATGTCCCTGTACACAAAGCAGCCTCACGATATGCCTTGCCAATGTTTTAGTAAAAGATTTGAGTTGTCTGCAAAGAGGCCTGACCTCAACCCCACTGAAAACCGGAAGTGGCACCTATGCTCCGGGTTTCCTTACCCGAAATCAGTACCTGACTTCACTGCTGCTCTTATGGCTGAATGGACAAATCCTCACAAATGCTCCAACATTTAATAGAAAGCTTTAACTATAGGCAGGAGTTGGGTTCTAGATATAATTTTGATGGTCAGATCAGGTCAGATAGTGTAGTGTAGTGTAGTGTAGTGTAGTGTAGTGTAGTGTAGTGTAGTGTAGTGTTAGTGTAGTGTAGTGTAGTGTAGCGATTTTAACTAGTCACTAATTATCCTAACTGGATTTTTAAATGTAATACATCAGAAGCACAGCCTGACAAAGGAACCAAAGAAAAACATAGAAACAAATCCAGTCTGCTATAAATCCAGAAGTTCTTTCTCACACCATATTTGGCAGGCTTGGATAAAGAGGACAGTACCCTTAGCAGTGTAATGCCAATAAGTAAAAAATGCACATTCACAACAACATCTCTTCCACACTATGTCTCCCCTGAGTTCTGCTACAAACACAAACACAAACACGCAACCAAAAAAAGGTGATTGCACAGCTCTATGTGCACAGGGCTTGGGGAGTGGAATCTCATTTCAAGTGCACTGTTGCCTGGCAGCCATTTTAAAAATTGCTAATAGAGGTTGCTGATTGGTAGGTAAACAGCTTATGTGCTATAAAAAGGCACCAATGTGTTCCCAGTCCACTTTTATCTTATTAATCCACAATGCTGATAGGATTTTCAAAAGCGATGACATTTTCCATGCAACACATTTTTATTATTTAGTGATTAAGTTATAAAAAGTAAGAGTTATTTCTCAATTTCCACAACTCCTTTTTTCACTTAACTTTATCTGCTCCTTCACTCTGTGGAAAGAAATGTAAAAAATGGTAATGTAAGGAAATGATGTGTTTATTTATGTAATATTAAATATTATGTTATTTATTCAAATAATGTCTTACTAAGGTACTTACAATATTCTTATATGTATTTTATTATTTTTATTTATAATAAAAAATAATTATTAAGTAAATTGATGTGATTTAATGCAACAGCTGAGATTATATTAGTACAGAACCATTCATAAATAACTATTCATTCTATAAAGTCTATGAAGTCAAATATTTATTTATGGCCAGTAACTTCTTTATCCAGGTCAGGGTTTCAAAGAATCTACAGCCGATCCTGGTAACACTGTGAGTTGTGAGGTATATATATATATATACAGTGAGGAAAATAAGTATTTGAACACCCTGCTATTTTGCAAGTTCTCCCATTAGAAATCATGGAGGGGTCTGAAATTGTCATCGTAGGTGCATGTCCACTGTGAGAGACATAATCTAAAAAAAAAATCCAGAAATCACAATATATGATTTTTAAACTATTTATTTGTATGATACAGCTGCAAATAAGTATTTGAACACCTGTCTATCAGCTAGAATTCTGACCCTCAAAGACCTGTTAGTCTGCCTTTAAAATGTCCACCTCCACTACATTTATTATACTAAATTAGATGCACCTGTTTGAGGTCGTTAGCTGCATAAAGACACCTGTACACCCCATACAATCAGTAAGAATCCAACTACTAACATGGCCAAGACCAAAGAGCTGTCCAAAGACACTAGAGACAAAATTGTACACCTCCACAAGGCTGGAAAGGGCTACGGGGAAATTGCCAGGCAGCTTGGGGAAAAAAGGTCCACTGTTGGAGCAATCATTAGAAAATGGAAGAAGCTAAACATGACTGTCAATCTCCATCGGACTGGGGCTCCATGCAAGATCTCACCTCGTGGGGTCTTAATGATCCTAAGGAAGGTGAGAAATCAGCCCAGAACTGCATGGGAGGAGCTGGTCAATGACCTGAAAAGAGCTGGGACCACCGTTTCCAAAGTTACTGTTGGTAATACACTAAGACGTCATGGTTTGAAATCATGCATGGCACGGAAGGTTCCCCTGCTTAAACCAGCACATGTCCAGGCACGTTTTAAGTTTGCCAATGGCCATTTGGATGATCCAGAGGAGTCATGGGAGTAAGTCATGTGGTCAGATGAGACCAAAATAGAACTTTTGGGTAATAATTCCACTAAACATGTTTGGAGGAAGAAGAATGATGAGTACCATCCCAAGAACACCATCCCTACTGTGAAGCATGGGGGTGGTAGCATCATGCTTTGGGGGTGTTTTTCTGCACATGGGACAGGGCGACTGCACTGTATTAAGGAGAGGATGACCGGGGCCATGTATTGCGAGATTCTGGGAAACAATCTACTTCCCTCAGTTAGAGCATTGAAGATGGGTCGAGGCTGGGTCTTCCAACATGACAATGACCCAAAGCACACAGCCAGGATAACCAAGGAGTGGCTCTGTAAGAAGCATATCAAGGTTCTGGCGTAGCCTAGCCAGTCTCCAGACCTAAACCCAATAGAGAATCTTTGGAGAGAGCTCAAACTCCGTGTTTCTCAGCGACAGGCCAGAAACCTGACTGATCTAGAGAAGATCTGTGTGGAGGAGTGGGCCAAAATCCCTCCTGCAGTGTGTGCAAACCTGGTGAGAAACTACAGGAAACGTTTGACCTCTGTAATTGCAAACAAAGGCTACTGTTCCAAATATTAACATTGACTTTCTCAGGTGTTCAAATACTTATTTGCAGCTGTATCATACAAATAAATTGTTAAAAAATCATACATTGTGATTTCTGGATAATTTTTTTTTTTTTTTAGATTATGTCTCTCACAGTGGACATGCACCTACGATGACAATTTCAGACCCCTTCATGATTTCTAAGTGGGAGAACTTGCAAAATAGCAGGGTGTTCAAATACTTATTTTCCTCACTGTATATATATATATATATATATATATATATATATATATATATATATATATATATATATATATATATATATATATATATATATATATATATATATACCTCACAACTCACAGTGCTACCAGGATCGGCTGTAGTATATATATATATATATATATATATATATATATATATATATATATATATATATATATATATATATATATATATATATATATATGGGAATATAATAATAATAATAGTGAGTGCAAATCTTACATTGTTAAATTCTGATACTTGTGCTATATAAAATGCTTTCTCTGCTCCAGTGTCAGTGATTCACAGCTGTCAGTAACAGTTGGTAATAATACATTTTTAATAAAAAATGTTCTGAGGATGCATTAAAAGTAAGGGTTGTGTTTCATACTGACGTGTACACAGTTTGTGCAGTTTTTATTGACCTTTTTTCATCTCCTGTAACCTGGCTGCATTTACAGTGTGACATTTCTTTTAATTTATTTTTACACCCTCTATGATTTCAGTGTACATTTACATAATTATTTTATCATCTTATTTATAACCCATATAACTTATTTCTCATTATCCTTAATTGTATTAAATACAGCTAACCTCAAACAGTTTTTCTTATAGAAGTCATTCTGTATTGCCTGGACAATGAAATCCAGTGAAAAAGGATGCTTGGCAAACTATTGGAACACTGGTGAAACAGAAAAGCACCTTCATTAGCAGACTAATACAACTGTGCTGTACTAAGGAGTGTAATGCCAAGTCATACTTAGCCATAGCAATTAGACTTCATAAATTAGTCATTTTTATTTTTGGAGCCTGTGACCTCCACTGTTAAACCAGAAATGGGTTAGAATTCATTTGCACTTTGTGTACAATTATATTATTAATAGTAATAATGGGAGTGATCGGTTTAGTAGGGCAAGCAGGACTTTTTAGGAATGGAACAGGAATTGCAAACAGATAATTGCAACAGCACCATAAAATGTTGGCACAAAATTGTAAACCCTCAATTGTCTAGAATGTTTTACATTTTCCTTTAACTGAACCTAGGGGGTCTATCCAAAACATGTCCCAGCAAGATGATGTTGTGCACAAAAGTGAGGTCTGGAAAGAGATGGAGTGCTGAGTTCGAATGGGAAGAAATTGAGCACTCTGCACTCTTGATTATCAAAGTTTTGATATCAAACCCATTGAACACCTTTGGGATAAATTGGAATGCTGACTGTGCATTTCCACACCCAACATCATTATGAGGCCTCGCTAATGCCTTTGTGGCTGAAGGTGTAATTCCACACAGCCATGCTTCTAAATGTAATGGAAAAGCTAAAAAAAAAAAAAAAAGTGTCTGGAATGGGGTGGTCAAGGTTTCTTTCTAGTCATGATTGAAGACTCAAGCTGAGTTGCAATGACAGTCATGTTAGGTAAATGCACAAACTGAAAAGTGTGTGTGTGTGTGTGTGTGTGTGTGTGTGTGTGTGTGTGTGTGTGTGTGTGTGTGTGTGTGTGTGTGTGTGTGTGTGTGTGTGTGTGTCCTGTTGAAAGTCTAATGAACCTATTGAATAATGAACAAAGTGCTTTTGAAGGAAAATTTATTGTAGATCATGCACAGAAATTGTCCAATCAAAGTACAAATTACACAAAATGACATATGACTAAACAGAATATATAGTGTTTTTTTTCTTTTATATCTAGCATCTTTGGTATTTGGATAAAATATGTCAAGGGTCCAGGGTAATACAGACATCTTCAATAACAAAATATAAATCATTAACGCAGTTTTGTGTGGATATATATGTTTGCAACACATTGGATTATTATATCAGCAGTCAACTCTGCATTGACACCAATGCCTATTTATCTTTGAGAGATATTGGATTTTAGCCAGCTTATCTAATATCATGTCCAGCAATCACCGAGTTTGATGGGTTTGACAAGGAGTATTGAAACATGTGAAAAGAAAATGTAAGGATTTCCAGCTGCAGGTGCATTGCCATTGAACCCAAGCATCTTCAGATGTAAATGGATTCTTGTCTATCGATAACTCTGGAAATGCTATAGTGTAGGGAGTTATTGATGACTGGCATTGATAACATTCATAATTCATCATTGTCAAGCAGTCTTCAATAAGTGTTCTGGCACCCACTGGTCTGTGCCCTGCATGAATTTGTGACTGCAGTTACTGCATGTCAGGGAAAACACTAAATCGGTTGCTTTTGTCAGACAATCTTTTATCAAAGCAATGTCAGAGACTATTATGGAACCTTGACAGTGTGAGCACATGAACATAAAACCAAATAATATAGTAATAAGTTCAGTCATAAAAAATAACAGCTCTACATTTCCAACCATAATTGACATTTCCCATGATGACCAGCCAAACACAGAGTGGCATTTAAGCAGTTATTCATAACATTTCTCCACTGTTGCTTAAACGATTCAATTAGACATTTCCATCCCAGTACCATTTGAAGGCTTTGTAAATAGATTATGATTAAAATTTTTTGGTTTATTTATGGCATAGTTTTTTTTGTTTTGTGTGTGTGTGTGTGTGTGTGTGTGTGTGTGTGTGTGTGTGTGTGTGTGTGTGTGTGTGTGTGTGTGTGTGTGTGTGTGTGTGTATGTCAGTTTTATTCCAGATAACCTGACAAGCAGCCAGTGAGCCATCAAAGATTATTTCCCAAAGCAATAAGCCTTATCTATTCACCGAAAGTAGATTACAAAGGCCTGTAAATGCTTCACCATAGCTTATCGTGCAAACATTGTACAGATTAATGCCATTGATTCTAATTGGACGCCGCTCCAGAAAGCTGAAGCGGAGTGAGGAAAATGTCGATATAAGCAAGAGGAAGTAATTAAAAAAAGGTAATCCCTGATGAGCCTGGGTAATGATGGCAGCCTGTGGTCTGTGTCTAAGCCGCAACTTTTCACTTTGCTATATTTTGTGCTGTCTGCACTCTGCTTACATGCATTGTGATTAAGAGCCTGTTTTTTACACACTGGACAGGTTTTTTAAACATTCCACTACCTGAAAATCCATGCATCTAAAATTTCCCTAGAGGGGTTCTGGTAATGTTTTTCTGGTAATGTTATTTTTAGTCCAATCTAACATTATTAGTCTCCTACAGTCTTACCTTTGAGTTTATATAGGGGGCTCTAGCCATCTAGATCTCATTATATTAAACAAATCTGCTTATGTGTAAGGTCACAGGATTAGACTAGCCGCTATGTTCTACCCTGAAGCTGCATTAGTTCAACTCAGCTCTAAATGCCACACAGAGCTATTAATGAGTAGTTTTTACAGCTTTATCTGTTCTTTATTTATTTTAAAGCATTTAATGATAGGTACAATAAATAAAGAGTGAGGTTGCATTAATATATTCACCATCTGACCTAATAAGCCCACAGTAATGTGTGATGATTCATTGGCAGGAGTAAGAGACGTTTATTTTTGACCTCTTAGTTCCAGACATGAATGCAATTTTCATATTAGCAGTTGGTGATGTGTGGTCTGTCTGCATCATAGTTCACTCACTTACTTACTCTGTCACTCAGTATCTGTTTAAATCTGCTCTAGGTGAATTTTTGGAAAGTAAATGCTACTGTATGGCTATTCAATTTTTCCATTAAATGACCGCATGTCATGACCCAATACCAAAAACCTAAATGGATCATCAGTTCCTTGAAGGGCACCATGCACTCATCTACTAACACATATGGGTAATTTATTGTCTGTCTGTCTGTCTGTCTGTCTGTCTGTCTGTCTATCTATCTATCTATCTATCTATCTATCTATCTATCTATCTATCTATCTATCTATCTATCTATCTATCTATCTATCTATTTATCATCAGTTTACCTACTTGCATGTTTTTGGGAGGTGGGAGGACACTAAGGAAATCCACATGGACATAAAGAAAAGAAAAAAACAAACAAACCAAAAAAAAAAAAAAACACTGTTCAGATTAACCAGTAACCTGAGTACAGGATCAAATCTGGGACTCCAGGGCTGTGAGGCAGCAATGCTATCTGCTGTGCCACCCTGCTGCCTTCGTAGTAGTTTAGTTAATTAGAATTTGCTTGTAATCCCTTGAATTTGTTGTGTTTCTTGGGAGCAGTAATTGAGAGATACCACTGAGACAGAGTGATGGTGCATGCTTCTATAAGTCCTCTGGGACTTATACAGCTTTTATAATGGTGGGTATAAAAATGGCTCCAGTCGTGTGATGCTGGTCTCGAGTCATTGACCTTGATGAGAAAATCGTCTGCTTTATGATCCTGATGATCATGACATGGCTACACATACTGTTCTCCTGCTGGCACTGAAAACTTAAAAAAAAAAAAAAAAACTGCTGAAATCTACAAATGTGACTTTTGCAGATAATCAAGCCTTGAGCCACTGTTCTAATGAACCCAGTCTGGGTAGCGCTGTATCAGCCAGACTGCGGCTCAGAACCATCATGAGCGCTGATGGTATGCAGCTTCTGTGCAGTAAAAGTTGCACTGTGCAATCATTTTTGTTAAGACAGAGATCTCTTTGGGTCTCTGAATTGCTTCACTTTGTCACATAGATTTACTGTTAATTCCAAATGAGAAATCATAAGCAAGAAAAGGGGGAAAGAAAGAATGACCTTTGGGATTCAAAGATCTTATTATGCTTTCAGTTATTTTAGGAGTCTATCCCTCTGCTGGAAGAGTATTTTATATAAAATTTATTTGATGCTAAATATCTATGCTGGATTTGGAATAGAGAGGGTTAGTAAGGAGTGCAGGGCAAGGGAAATGGGGAAATGAGGAACATGGGAAATATGATAAGGGTTTGTCACTTACTCACAAGTAGTGGATTTGGTTTGGTAAGTCAAGTTCGGATTAATGCAATGGATTTTCATTGCAATCAAACTAAAATACTTACTGGGTCTACAGGGAATTGTATGGTTTTAAATGAGAACTGTCTGGGTTTGGCTGTTTGTACCTTAAGTGAAAACACAGGAGAGTGTGAAAGCAAATCAATAAATTCTTGCACCATTATATGATTTATGAAACTGAAAGACATTTTAGAGATTATTTAGAGACGCAAATCAGTGCTACTGCAAAGCTGATATTATGCTGGTAGGAGCCTGATGGAAGTCTGTTTCTACTTTGTTGACTCTCACCATTCATTAGATTAATGAGTAGAATAATCAAGATTATGTTTTACGATCTTAAATATGATCAGTACATTTCTAAAATGATTTATAATGTATTCCTTGGTTTATATAATTTAATAAATCTTGGTTTATAATTTCCATTGCAAAGTCAATGAACACAAAGTTTATTTTGCATTTCATTTTATTTTTAAAATTTAAAGAACTCTTAAAGAGCTCAAATGACAAGCAGGAACGAAGTGTGCAAACCAAACCTTCCCTAAAATGTATTAATTTATACAATCTTCTCAAAATTCTGATTGAGTATACTGTAAGACATACAGTAACATTTAAGACAAGTTATATTCATGTTATTCTGTTAGCGCTCATTATGAGGCTTTTTTCTCCTTTGTCATATATATCTACTATAGTAAAGCATTAATTACACATGGCGTCATTTAAGAAAATGTTTGTGTGCATGCCAGCCAAAATACATATGCACTGAACTCGGTGCGATATTCAATACACCATTTATCAAATTCCCCTTATTGATTTTTGTAATGTAATTTAATTGCATATTTAAAGCCTGTGATATATGTGATATATGTGCAAAAGCGTATTGTGCTTTATGGAGCCCTCATCATTCATCCGTGCAGTGTTCAGCTCAATAAAGTGCCTATTTCTCACCCACTTGTCATGGTGAAGGAGAGGCTTATTTGTACCTGTAATTTTGTGCCTTTCTGCCAGAGATATGGGGCATGGCTTCTGTCTGAACAGAAAGCTGATGCTGTCTCTTTCATTATCTTGACTGGGTTTAAAAATGCTTAACACCATTACAGAGTATTAGTGCCATGCTGTCAACATTACGAAAGCCTGGCCTGTAATTACAGTGACGGCTTTGATGGCATATCTCGTGCAGGCATCCTGTCTTTTTCCAATCTCTGTATCACGCATACGCACTAGTTGGACCAAGAGTGTGCATAAGCTAATAAGCACATATGGATACCCACCCCATCCTCGAAATACTCAAACGGCTGCAATGTGTTTTGTTTGGCTACAGATTTTAGCATGTCTTGACTGTTATTCACTATTAAAATCAAGATACAAAAAAATGACAGACAACTGTAATTATTTTACAAAGCAATTATTTAAGTGACCCAAAATAATTAATTTATTATCTGGGTTCTTTGGGTTGCTATTAATTGTTATTCTGCATTAATTTTAAAGGCTGTGAAAGCCTGCTGCTTTTTTCCTGCTGCTCTCAGTTGAGAAGCTCATGTTGAATTTATATGCCAATTCCTTTCCATTATGGGCTTAAATGACTTTTCTGAATGAGATGGATGCTATTCCATCACCATGGCACATCAGCACATGTTCTGACTTATTTGGGGAAATTTGCTTTGCCAGCTCACTCACTCATGACTAGCACTTGAAATGGCAATATATATTACTTGAAGCTGGCTGAAGGATTATGTTCGCTTTCATGAGTTCATTACCAATACACTGTGAAAATATATTCATACTCTGTGCAACTCTATCTTCCACCCCAAAATCAATATTTGCCAGGAGAACATTGTATGGAAATAAAAACTATTGCAAGATTTTAGAGTAACTTGTGAACAAAACAATCTGCATCCTAATTACATTGTTAAAAAATGTTTTTCCAAAGATACAGTACATTAAAAAGATTTAAAAGATTTCTATTTATTTTATACAATACAATGGAATTTATCATTGTAACTCTCAGAAAGCAACATTTGTTTGGAGTGACACATGCAATTTTTCTTATGTTTATATGTTCAACTTTATTTTCAATGAAAAATACACCCCTAGCATAAATACAAATTTTTCACACTCTTGGTGTCCAGACAGTTAGTTTCTCGAAACATTCAGCTGAAGTACGTTGCCATGCCTCCTGTAAAACTTGCTAGAAGTGTTCTCCATAGTTGGATATTTCTTTATTTTCTTGCCATCCAGTTGATCTCAGAGCGGCTCAATAGGTCTGGTGACCGGACAGGCCGTTCCATGATAGATAACACTCCAGCCGACTGTTTGGTCTCTAAAAAATACTTACAGAACTTACAGGACATACTGTATGATTTGTTTTATTGTCTTGTTGTGTGGTGAAGTTGGTTTCAATTTGCCACAGTTCAGATGGATTTGCATGGTGTTGAAGTTTGGAATGGTATCTACAGTATGATGGTCAGTGTTCCTTCCTCTATAATAACTATGTATTCCTAGTGTGTCCTATAGCCTTTTATTGAATGTTGCCTGTTGCCATATCAAATGCTAGTATTATGATTTGATTTACTGTCATGTAGTACTGGTTTGACTTTACAAGTGGATGGACCTTTCTCCAAAAGTTATAAAAAAGATTAGGCACTAAAGTATTTGAACATCCACACCGATTTAACATACTGTCATGCTTTTACTTTAATAGAAAACTGATGGGCATTTCACTTTCTTTCAAACTATTTTACAAAAGGAAAGTCTAGCTGAGCTGATTGCTTTCAAGATGCTTTTCTGTTGTTTGCATTGCTAAAAAATTCTGCATTACTGGCCTCATTCAGTTTCTTTGTTAGCACTGGAGCTGAGCATCAAGCTTTACTGCAGATGGTGCACCATCTAGCTTACCAAAAGCTGCACATATATGGAACATTTCTATTGCTATTTTCTAGCCTGATATTGATTCAGCTAATTATTAGTGAGTTAGTTTGACTGTCAGGCAGTTAAAATTGGGAAAATTGAAAATCTTGTATTTGTTTAGGGGAGACATTCGAATTTCAGAATGCTATATACACTGTACACTATATATATATATATATATATATATATATATATATATATATATATATATATATATATATATATATATATATATATATATATATATATGTATATATATATATAAAAGTTTAATTCCAATCCAAGTTCAATAGGGTTCAAATTTATATATATATATATATATATATATATATATATATATATATATATATATATATATATATATATATATATATATATTGTTGCCAACATAAAGTTTTTATTTCGCTTTTTTTTTTGTTTGGCCTACATTTAATGTTACATAGTGTTGAAGGAGGAAAAGAAGCCATGTTGGTTCATTACGCTTTTTGACTCCTTGCACTAGTAGAAAGGTATAGTTTAGTGGTTAAGGTGTTGGTTTACTGATCTGCAGGTCCCCACAATGTTGTGGGTTCAAACCCTGGTGTTGCCAAGGGGAAGTTTTTATTTCGCTTTTTTTATCTAAAAGTTTTTTACTTTGTTACATTAAACTGTAAATCTATTTGTTAATTAACCAGACCTGTTTAAACTATTGCTTTATTTCTTTGTCTTTTGTAAAAGTCTTGTTTGGCCTTCTTTTAATATGAGTTACATGGTGTTGAAGGATGGAAAGGAAGCAATGTTGGTTCATTAGGCTTATTGACTCCTTGCACTAGTAGAAAGGGATAGCTCAGTGGGTAAGGTGTTGGTTTATCGATCAGCAGGTCCCCACAAGGTTGTGGGTTCAAACAGGCCATTCAAGATCTAACACTCCAACCAATATAAACCACATCGTCATGGAGCTCGCTTTGTTCACAGGGACATTGTCATGCTGGAACAGATTTGGGTCTCATAGTTCAAGTGAGGGAAATATTGTATGCTACTACATCCAAAGACTTTCTGTGGATTTGTGTGCCTTTAACTTTGTGGTAGAAACACATTATGGCTGGAAAAAGTCAGGTGTCCCAGTATTACCTTTTGTCCATATAGTGTAGCTTGTACATTATACATTGCAAAGAAATTTTATTTGTCCAGGTGTCTGCAACTCAGAGTTGTATGCAAGATTACATAAAAGTGCAAATTCACAACAGTGAGGTGAGTGCAGGACAATGAATGTGCAGAACAGGACAATAGATACACAGGACAATTGATTCACAGGACGAGGGCTGAAGACTGTAAACAATTTTCTAATGTGGCAGCAAAATAAGTATAGAAGTAAAATCGTCAGCAAAAAAACAGTTCCATCTTAGTGAGCACCCAGTCTAAAACAAGGAATACATAAAAATGTGATGAACCTGGTGCATGAATCTGCATAAGCATGTTGCTAGTAAACATGGCACTTCACATTTTATTTTCTGAAAATTGTGTTTTAGAATACTTTGACTGGAATGTAACTAGAGAAAACATGCATAATGTAATTAACTTTTATTTTGTTCCATCATGCATTTAAAAGGCTGAGAATATAATTTTTTCTTTCTTTCATCTATCATGTATAAAGCAATCACATATAACAATGACATTACAATACACAGTAATTATTATGTTTTATTGATTAACTCGTTCTGAATAGATTTGGTTAAACATATGAGGCTCAATATTCTATCATTACATTAAATCCTCTGGTTAGCATTCAGCAGTGTGTTCCTGATTCCCTGTGAAACATTGAGCTGTGACAGCCATACATATTTAAAAATAATAATAAAAATCTCTTCAGAGAGTATCCGAAATGTATGATCTCTGTAGACTTACGGCAGCAGCCTGTCATGCCACAAATCGTCATGCAGAATGCACTGCATCCTAGATGTTTCTGGAGACAGGAAAACATATAAATGCATTCCATCTGTTGTATTGCAACGGGTTACATTTCCGAGGTAATGGATAGGTGCGACTGAATGATGCTAAAACAAGCACATGCTGACATACATTAACCCTGCAGTAAACAGAATACATTTCACTAATTGATTGGCACTTGGCACTGCAAGCTATTGCACTGAAACATTACATGCACGTTGCAAATAAGCATCGTAGCTGTTGTGATATTGAAAATTGTTTATGTTCTATAATCTGCGAGTCATTTATAGTAGTACACTGCTACATTGATATACTGCTATACACTGCAGTGTGAGTGTCACTGTAGACCACTACTGAGGATAAAAAGTATGATTACCCATGATACCCTGGAGCTGCTAGTATGATCTTGTGTTCATTACACAATAAGACATAATTGTAAAAGAAAAACCCTACAGGGTTACACCTGTAGAGTTCAAACTGGATTTAGATTATTATTTAGATTAAATGCTTATTGATAAATGCCTATGCCAAGAACATGTTGCAGCATTGGACTCATTATTTATTTGATGTGGACCAGTTTTTTAGACATACATTGTATGAGAAGGTGTTTTGTAATCTTATAGGTGGAGTTAATAATCACACTGAATATCCTAATCAAGTTAAACTCTTGTTTATTTCATGAATTTCATGATAACTTTTGAAAATTATCATTTCAGTCTGTAAATGTTCTGTTGGTTTGCCTAGTAGGTTTTACTGTAGTAAAGAATTAACCATATTTGTAAGGAAATATATAATGTGTATTTGTATAGTTATGCGAACAAAGCTAGCAAGCTAACAACATGAGCCTTTTTGTTTAAAGTTAACCTTGGTCCCAGTTCAGGACTACTATAACATTCATTCATTCATTCATTCATCTTCTCCCGCTTATCCGTAATTCGGGTCGCGGGGGCAACAGTCTAAGCAGATTCCCCAGACACTTCTCCGTGTCCAGGGATCGGGCTGTCAAGGCCCCCGCCTTCGACTGCTGCCCAATCCTCTCAGCACCGGTCCCTTACGGTCCCTCCTGCAGGTGGTGAGCCCACGGTAAGACTACTATAACAGTGAATGCATTTTGTGGTCATAAGTTTACTTCTATTTTCTCCCAATTTACTCATTGCTATTTAAGACAAATGCTTGCATCTGAGATCTAGTGCTCAAGCACTTTTGAATGATTTCTTTCATGCTGTATTTGTGTAGTCCATAGATGCACAATTTTTAGCCTTTCTCTCTTTAAATGAAAATGAAAAGGAGATGTTTATCATTCCTTTCAATTTTGTTGGCCTCTTTTAAATGCTTTACTGCTGTGCACCTCAGGAGCTTGTGGTCAGAAGTTAATCAGCAATAAATTAAGTAAATAATTTAGGTCTTGGAAGGGCACTAATGGAAGCAGCACTTGATGCAAAGTTGAACTGAAACTTAATTAGCCATATTCATGGTTCTTGAAGATTTTATGACCATAATAATTTGGATGAGCCACCTACTCCATGCCAAAATGGCAACATGCATGCTTCATTCAATGAATTAGTGAGTCAGAGGCTTTTGTCCAAATGCTTCTGAAATACTCAACACTGGAATTTTAGTAACAAAGCAAAGTCAGAATAGTTGAAATTCTAGATTGGGATTAGACATTAAGATAAAGCGTTCATTCAGAATGTACATGACATAGTAACCACAATAATTAAAAATGACCTAGCCTGCGGAGATAGCTCTAAAGCAGATAAAGTGTGGTTCAGAGACAAGGCCATAAGCATTAACATTTAAATAAGGTCCATAAAGATAAAAGCATTTTATCTAGTTATTCTAAACCATAGAATTGAACTGTTCGTCATTCTGTATATTATATTTAGCTTTTGTTCTCATTGAACAAGCAATGCAAAAAACAAAGCAGAATTCTATTAAGGAAAAAAAAAATATGATTTAAGGATCATAAATATACATGGACTTTAGTGTATAGGAAAAAATATGGATAAGGCAACAGATGGAATGCTGCATTATTGTAACCTATTGTAAAAAAAAATGTTTTATATCAATAAAATTAATAAATAAATAATACATTTTATTGTTTGTCAAACACAGAATGCAAGACAAAGGCAAAATAATTATATTTGAAATATGCACTGAAAGAAAGATCTTTGTCTCCTTAGTGAAAGCATAAAAGTTTATACATCAGGTTAAAAATTTGTTTATATATATTCATTAAATCTCAAGTCCTTTCTGACAACCTGAATCCCCACATACAAATATAACATTGTACAGACCATGTGGATTATTTCAGGTGGACTACACCTTAGTACCTATTAAGACTGATATGTACATTAAAGAGCTAAAATCCTTGTTGAATGGGTGGCCATGATTTTAATGAGTAAACACATTTTAAACAAGCTGGTTAAAATAATGCTGAGTGTGAGAACTGTCCAGTTAGTAATCTCCACTTTGCCGATACACTGTCCAGAAGAGATTTCTTCCAGAGGTGAAGTGCCAATAGTGTGCTAAAAGTGTAGCCAGAAACACACTTGTAAAGTATGTGACTGCAGCAAAAGAAGATGAAGCAGCACCAGCAAAGTACCAAATAGTGTATAGTAATTAGTTTCAATAAAGTCAAAAGTTAAAGTCCTAAAAGAATTTAGATTATTTTTAATAACACAGCCATGGTGAGCAAGGTATTGAAAGATAGTTTCAAATCTTTTCCATATATATATTTTTTGGTTTTCTCAGCCAAGACTGCATAGCATAAAAGAGCTTTTAAATTACTGCTACAAGTAGGATGCTTATTGTACGCATTAAAACATAGTAGTGTATTAAAGTTCAGCAAACTTTTGGATTATTGCAAGCAGACACATTTTCAGTTTTCAGTAACCATGCCTACCAAAACATCGTATAAATAGACAGTATAATCTCCCATACTTTCCTAACTAATTCACTTCTAAAAGCTTACATTTATTATATTAGTATTTTAGAATAAACAGTAAACTGTATATCATAAATTGCTTGTCATCAAAAACAGTGAAAATGTATTGCTGGAAAAAATGACCGCAAATTCGGTTAGTCACCAGCAAACATATAATGTATATTTCCTTTCCAACTGAATTGCACTTTTGATTCTGTGTACTTTCTGGTATCATTTTCTGCATTATTGTCTCTATGTACTGTACTGGTCAATGTTTACTACATGTTGCATGGTAGTTTCCCAAAAATAGTAGAATAGTGCAGTTGGTATCTTTAACACAAATAACCTTCTAATACATTTAGTTAAATAATAAATACATTTTACAAAAAAAATAATATAATAATTTAATCTTAAGTGCATGTATAAGTAGCTCTTTGGCTTTCACTTGAGTATAATTAAGCTGTCTATTTCAACTTTTAACTGAATGAATTTTGACATATTATTCACTACAGGAACCTTTGCTGAAATACACGTACATTACTGGATCATTTTTCCGTGATGTTTACACCCATGCTAATATTGGGCTTTTGTTAAGCTCAAACCAACCATGTCTAATCATGTTTATTTGGGTGTGCCAGTTGTTGATTTACTGTATGTGTCACATACACACCTTGAGAAACCTGTGGTAAAGCCAAATTTGGAATGTGGAGAAAAACAAATCAGCTTAACCTTCAAAGCCAAAGTACCACCAGTAGCTTGGCAATATTTGTCAAGAGCTGTTGAAAATCTAATTGCTGTGTCCCTTAAGGTCTGAAAATAAATTATAACTATGATGGCAGGGTGAAGATAAAGATAATAACAACATTTTAGATCAAAGTGGCAGGTAAAACACTGTCAAATACATCACCTGGTATTGTACAAAGCATATCACATGATGATGGAGTTGTGTCACATTACGTGCCAAGTTTTATCATGAGTGGGAAAAAAAATTACTACTCATTGTGTACTT
Source organism: Silurus aristotelis (assembly GCF_946808225.1). Lineage (NCBI taxonomy): Eukaryota > Metazoa > Chordata > Actinopteri > Siluriformes > Siluridae > Silurus > Silurus aristotelis. Next base: position 23,294,625 of record NC_139574.1, on the reverse strand, counting down.
TTTTTTTTTTTTTTACAAAAATCTCTCATGTAGGGGCATTGTTTTGCAACAATTTGCAGAAGGGAGTGTTTAGGGATGAGCTAAAGTCATAATGACTGTCCCACATACATTTTACCTTCTTTCTGTTCGTCTCTGCCAAGTCCTCTTTTAGCAGAGCAAAGCAAGACTGGTATGTATACACACAGCACTCATACAACACTCATGATGCATACAAGTTATAAAGTATAGCTACAGACATGAAGAAGAACTCATTTTTTCCTATGTGATACACCTGTCGTATCACTATTATGAAGTTCCACCGCATTGTCCAAATAGAAAAAAGACAAATATTAAAATGCCTCAGGGTAAGATGAGCAACAGATTATGAAATTCTTTCAGCTGAACAAATGAAAGAGCAGAACAATCATATTACCCAACACAATCAGATTAGAGATGTGGAATGATTAATGCTGCTAAACTGAATTATGGCGCTACATATATATATATATATATATATATATATATATATATATATATATATATATATATATATATATATATATATATATATGTGTGTGTGTGTGTGTGTGTGTGTGTGTGTGTGTGTGTGTGTGTGTGTGTGTGTGTGTGTGTGTGTGTGTGTTTTTACATGTGAAAAAAACCTCCTCCATTTGGCAAACATAGGAGCAGGTCAATATTTCAGGAAATTTCATTCTGACTTATTGCCATTTTACTGGATTTTAATAATTTCTAGAGTATACCTAAGTCATTTGATTTATTTGCAGCTCTGTGTTAAAACCAAAGACAGAAAAAACTGATACAGTTTGTCTAGACTCCTTGTATAGCTCAGTGTTAACATAGAATACACTATGTATGGTTTACAGCACAATTTTGCTGCCAAAGCCAAAACCTATATGTTGTGAAACATGCTAATGGACAAGAAACCAGAAAAGTCTTGTCCATAGTGATTATTGACATAAACAGAACATAGTCATTTTCTTTAATTGTAGGTCTTTCATTAGACAATCTTCAATGTATAATATAACATGCTATTGCACGTCTGTTAAAGAATTTGCCAAAGATTGTATTGCTATCCTGCCAAACAATGTGGCAAGTAACAGACCTGGTGTAATCTCACAGACTGAAATTGCAACAGTAATTGCACAAAGATTCTAAATTGATGTTTAATCTTTTAATGCGTATATAAACACTGATCTTAAATTCCACACAGTTGCACTAGAACCCGTGTGTTACACAGTGTTGTACATTTCTGTTCCTTTAGGATAGTAACGAATATTTTTTGGTAAAGGGCAACACTGGATTTGGAGTAAGAAATGAAAATACTTAGCAGCCTCCATGTACATGCGTTCAAACATGCATAGTGCAGTGCAGACACAGAAGACTATTCGTCAGTAAAGTGATTATGTGCAGTGCTGGTTCTCCACACAAAACACTCATTCATCCCTTTCTCTGCCATTATACCTCACTAACAATCCTGCTCTGCTCCCTAAAGCAGTGTTCCGTCTGTCCTCTGTCCCTGTCTGTGAGTACTAGTGATTTATGGCTAATTGATCGATGCTGCCGCAGCATTGTTGAGAGAATGTTATATAGCTTGGACAGACTCACCAAAAGTGTTTTGTATCTAAGAGATCTCTCTCTCTCTCTCTCTCTCTCTCTCTCTTGTTCTCATTTCAGTTTGTATACTCTTTTCACCTCTTCAGCGGCTTAATATACTTTGGCAGCGATATGGCTTTTGTCTCCCAGGTTAGCGAAATGCAGACAGACATCACATAGACCAGTCCAATCTTTACTTGTCATACCAGGCTGCCCATGACAGACTACACTTTGTCTGCTGTGCATCTACAGCCCCAGAGAGATAATGCTAAATTAGAACGCTGCATCGCCATGCTGTCTATAGTGCATATTACTCCAGAGGTCTGATGCCTTCACTTTATGGCCTCCGTGGATTCGGATTACACAGGCTCGAACGCCATACTCAGCATGGCACATTTACCGTCTAGGACTATAATAACAGCTATTGCACCTGCATTGCGCTGACAATAACTGGGCTTGTGATCGTCATAATTGGTGCAATGTCGCACATTTAAAGTGACCCACTTAGCATTGGTTGCATAATGAAAATGCAAAAGGATTAGACAGGAAAATAGATAGCATTCTTGCTTAATGGATCCTTTTTTTTAAAGATAAGGCCATCAGCAGATAATGTTTAGTCATTAGATTTTATTGACAGTGGGTGGATGATGGCAGGTGTTACATAGAGGGAACACAATTAAAGCTAAATTATATCCGATACTGATCCCAACCCAGCACTCTTTTAATGAGTCCATGTTAACTGGAGGGTTACGGTCCAAAATGTACTCATGAGGGAAATAAATTGTCTCATTAGAAAAAGACTCCCAAGGCTCACATTCTGACCTTAGCTTTGACACACGTGTGTGTGTGTCAAAGCTAAGGTCACAGTCATGTCCCTGCTAATGTATCTGTCTTTCTCCTCAGTGCTCTTTCACTTTCTTTCCTCCATCATGCTTTCTCAGAGAGACTTCCGCTATTTCCTTTCCTTTTCATCCTTTTCTCCTGCTGTCAAACTCATTTTTACTCCCCTCCCTCTTTTCTTAGTGCTGTCCTATTAATCGCTGTCCTTTTCTTTCTGTCTGTTTTCCTCATCACCTTTAATATTTCTTCTCCTTCTTCCTGTCCTTGTGAATTGTTTCTTTAGTTTACTGAAGTGAGATTATTTTGATTATGTATTTCAAGAGGTTTTTTTTTTTTTTTTTGTATATCAGCAGTTTATCCTTCAGATTAAGAATGGACATCACCTTTAATCTTGGTAATTTATTTATTTTCTGTTTCACTTAAAGTCAAAAAGTGTAGTGCAAAAAAACACATCTGTGTAGTATCCAAATAAAAAGCCACAGGTGCTGAAAACGGAAAAAAAATCAAGCCAGCAAAAACAAAGAAAATTGGCTCATCCCATTGTTGTCAGAGATTCTAAAAGCAAAAGCTTGTGTGGACTGTTTGCAGTTATAAACCTTTTATTTTGAGGGTTCACCTGCTACACAAGCACAAGCATTAAATAAAGGCTTGCTAAAGCTGATAAGCTTTAGCAAGCCTTTAATTAATTTAGTGATGAGAGGAAAAATAATATATTGGTCAGATAAATGTGGTTTATGTAAAGTAGCTTTGGTAACTTATTAAGTATAAAAACGCATGCCTTTTTCTTCATTATTTTGGCCATAAATCTAAAAATCTTGATTCTTTTAACAAAACTATTGTGAAACATTTACGTACTAGGATGTTAATTCTAATCCTGTAAATACATAACTTTTTTTCTCTCTTACGGTGTATAATCACACTGTCCAACACACAAAAACTGTCCAAATAATCACACTCAGATAGGTATGAAAAATAAAATCAGATCATTCACTTACACTCATAAGTACTTACCTATAAACATCCAGCTGTGAAAAATCAAGTGAAGGGAAAAAAGAACGTTCTCAGTATAATCACAAACACTTGGCATCAGGCCAATATTTAAAGTCATTGTCATTACTGAGTGCACTTTCTGAACAAGGGGTACAATAATGACTATTGTAAGTGCAGTTTCAGACTTGCTATTATTAGACGTCTGGTAAATTGTAATGCCCTTTTTGGTATAAAAATGTCAGTGATCTCTTCTATACACTACACTGTGCAACAAAAGTATATATATAAACAATATATTAAGGACAGCAAGGGACAGCGACATGGAACTTGAAAAAGTAGTTCAGGGAATAATCCACTTCACAATCACCTTTTCTATTCCTTCTGACAGCTTCAAAAGCTAAATTGAGAAACAGCCTGTTTTTGTGTTGCAGGGCTAAATGACACCTGGCCCATTTTCTGCCACTTTTTCCTGCTGCAGCTCTTCTATCTGAAATCATACACGTTAGTGCATCAATAACACCACAATCTAGTAATTAATTTTAGCTCCTTTAAATCAGAATTTTAGAAGAAGTGAATAAATTACAGTGGTGAGAGATGGAGTTTACCTTTAGTATAGCCTAAATAACTCATTCAACAGATTACTGTGTAGGAACCTTTAAAAATGTGCTTTGTTTCCAATGTTTTATGGCAATTTGTTTATTTTATTTCTATTTTCAAATGTAATATTACATGACATTGTTTGTTTTTTTGTTCAGATATGGGTTTGTTTTATATCCAGAAAATTAATTTGTTAAACGTAAATGTTTTATTGTTGTCCAATGACTGTTGACAGAAAGGTTAAAGGTCATGAGAGTTACAACGCGGGAGAGAGGAGCAACGCACAGGGCGTGTGTGCGTGCTACAGGAGACAGAGGGTAAAATCTTTTGGAGACCGAATATATTCCTGAAAATATTACGGCCCATATTGTACCGGAACTGTATTCGGGTTTCCTTCTTTGATTTTCGTAAAGGTTGCGATTATTCTTTGCCACCGCTTGTTTACAAGACACCATCTCCGCTATCACGTGTGATCAAGGCCTAGCGGCTATCGCATTAGCAACGTGTGTGAACAGTGCATGCAGACGGGATCCAGTTGGACCTGGGACTTTACGACTGGACGTGTTGCGTTGTTGCTGCTGTAAAGATCGCAGGGTTATACTGTGCTCGGATCGACCTGACTCTCCACGCAGAGGGAATTATTCATTACGCTAACAGTGAGTTGGTGCTATTCTCTGTTCATCTTGGTTTCCTTGGATGGATGTAAGTGATTTTTCCAAGTTTGTGCTTAAGAGTATTTCTTTAACTCTTCACACTGTGAATGTGCACCAACTGGGCCCCAACGAAACCACTGCTAGTGTATGTGACTGAGTTGATGGTTCATATATATTGCATACAGGACTGAGTTTTTTCTGATAGACTGTGTAATATTGTGCACTTGGGTTTTTTGTTATATTGTATTATTTTTTTTGTATCTCTTTATATGTTTTGAGGTCTTTAATTTTACTTTTGATACCAATATTTTATTTTCTAAATATTTCACACTTCTACAGTTGTTTACTGGTTTCATACATTTTTGTTTAAACTACAGCAAAACTAAAATAACAGTAAAACTCCGGAATAAGAAGAATAAATATGGTTTGTTAATTTACTAATTTGAATTTGTACTCTGGTGTTTCATTCATTGGGGTTTAGTTATTTTAATAAGAGACTGGTTTAAGTAGAAGAATACTTCCGGCCAATTCACCATTCAACTGCCGGGAATCCAGGTTTTCTGACTTGCGTTTAAAAATATAAAATTGTAACCTTTTGGGTTAAAAATAGGGTTACAACTGTACTACATCCATCCATCCATCCATCCATCTATTTCCTATACTGCTTATCCTACAGACCTGCCTGGAGCCTCTCCCAGGTAACTCAGGGCAAGATGCAGTAAGATTTCTTGCACGCGCACACACTTACATACAATAGACAATTTGTAAATGCCAATCATCCAACAGCACTTTGGATTGGGGAGGAAACCAGAACACCCAGAGGAAACCCCCAGAGTGCAGAGATAACATCCAAACTGTACAGTGGTTTAAAAACATCAGCTCTGGCTGTACACTATCTACATTACTGTATTATATCTACTGTACTAAATGTAAGTATTCCATTTAGCTCCTGTAAAACTTTCTTTTCGGCTTCTCCCGTTAGGGGTCGCCACAGCGGATCCTCCGCACGTTTGATTTGGCACATGTTTTACGCTGGATGCCCTTCCTAACGCAACCCTCCCCATTTACCCGGGCTTGGGACCGGCACTAAGAGTGGCTGGGGATGGTTCCCTGACCGGGAATCGAACCCGGGTCGCAGCGGTGGGAGCGCTGCATCTTAACCACTAGACCACCAGGGGACCTCGATATTTCTAAATTGCTTGTTTCCTTGTTACACAAAGCTTATCAAAAAGGGGTTAACATTTGCTGTTTATGCTCCAATTATTTTATTAACCTATCAGCAACATCTTTTATAATGTCACTCCCAGCAGCCTTTGCATGTCACATGTCACTAGTCACTCACTCCTATTCTTTGTTTCACTTAATTTAAGTATGTTGTTGTTATGCTTTTTTGATGTGTGTGTTTGTTGCGTTGTCTCCGATTTGTCTCTGTATGTTTTGCAATTTTGTGCATACTCACCACTTTAGGTGGTATTTTTACACCTTGCACTTTTAAAGACTGCACTTACATCTGCCACCTCTTCCATATTGTGACACTTAGTTTGTTAAGTGTAACCTTTACCTGTTTACTTTCATTGTTTTGAGACTGTTGCTATAATGGATTGTGGTCTATGTTGTAAATAAAGGTTAATAAAAATGATACACAAATACAGACTTCTTTGTTAATATAACAATTGCAAATATTGGTCATAATAAAGCTTTTAAATGAGTCATAAATGGTGATATATATTTCAAATACAGAAAATATTACAATAATACTTTGTGCCAGCATGTAAATAATGAGAACTCAGTATATTTGTTGACATGTCAAGTCAAGTTTATTTGTATAGCGCTTTTCACAACAGACATTGTCTCAAAGCAGCTTTACACAAATCAACAGTTAAGGTGAATGGTGTGAATTTGTCCCTGATGAGCAGCCGTGGCGACTGTGGCAAGGAAAAACTCCCTTAGATGTTATGAGGAGGAAACCTTGAGAGGAACCGGACTCAAAAGGGGAACCCATCCTCATTTGGGTGACATCAACAGTTTGATCATAAATCTTTCAACAATACAGAACACTGAAGAGTGAAAACTAACATGATTACTGGAGTATAAGATTATAAGTGATGTTCTTTCTGCAGTCTTATACAGTCTATATGGTTAGTAGCTCCTAGTTTTATAAGCTCAGCATTTGTGATCATCACAGATCCAGCATCAGCTTCTCCATGCCAGAGCCTTTAAACACTCCAAGAGGTCCAATGTCAAACTCCACACATGTAGCGGGATCCAAATGGCACTGGTACGTCTCTAGATGGTTTGGGATGTTTGCGAGTTCGGCATCTACTTCTTCAAAGGTCCGTAATCATCACGACGTGGGAGGTGACTGGAGCTGGCCAAACCTCAGGGTGTCTCGGGATGGGGAGAGAAAGAGAAGCAGTGGAGAGGAATTAGCGTAGCTGCTGTTCATGATATTAACAGCACAAGTTGATAATGTGCATGTGATCAGATGTTCTGGAGCACAAAGTTATGATACGTGATGTGTGTTATGTGTAGGCTTTGCTAAAAAGATATGTTTTTAATCTACACTTAAACTGGGTGAGTGTATCTGAACCCCGAACACTGTCAGGAAGAATATTCCAGAGTTTAGGAGCTAAATGTGAAAATGCTCTACCACCTTTAGTGGACTTTGCTATTCTAGGAACTACTAGAAGCCCAGAGTTTTGAGATCTCAGGGAGCGTGGCGGATTGTAGTGTGTTAAAAGACTGGATAGATACATAGGAGCCAAACCATTTAGTCCTTTATAAGTGAGAAGTAATAGTTTGTAGTCTATTCGAAACTTAACAGGAAGCCAATGTAGGGACGATAGGATTGGGGTTATGTGATCATATTTTCTTGACCTTGTGAGAACTCTGGCTGCTGCATTCTGGACTAACTAAAGCTTGTTTATTAATGACGCAGGACATCCACCTAGTAATGCATTACAGTAGTCTATTCTGGAGGTCATAAACGCATGGACGAGCTTCTCTGCATCGGATATAGACAACATGTTTCTTAATTTAGAAATATTTCTAAGGTGAAAGAAGGCTGTTTTTGTAACTTGGTTGATATGATATTTAAAAGACAAGTTGCTGTCTAAAATAACTCCCAGGTCTTTTACCGTTGAACTAGTGGTTACAGAACATCGTCTAAATTCTTTTGTATACTAGTTTTTGGGCCGATGAGCAAAATCTCAGTCTTATCAGAATTTAAAAGTAAAAAGTTATGGGTCATCCAATGTCTTTATTTCCTTAACACACTCAGTTATCCGAGTTAATTGAGCTGTATCGCCTGGTTTAGATGAGATATATAGCTGAGTATCATCAGCATAACAATGGAAGCTAATTCCATGCCTTCTAATAATATTTCCTAACGGAAGCATGTATATTGTGAAGAGCAGGGGTCCTAGAACTGAATCTTGCGGCACGCCATAATTTACTTGCATTAGCCTGGATAGCTCTCCATTTAAAACTACGAAATGGTAACGATCGGACAGGTAGGATTTAAACTAGCTTAATGCCTTAATGTAACATCGGCATGCTGTCTGTTAGTGAGGCATGACAGGTGCAGTGACTCAAAGGCATTCAGTTTGGCCCAATTAAGCAGCAGTAATTTCAATAGTGGTATTTTGTTGCTTCTGTGCTTTGGCCTTGCTGTACTAATGCTGGGGCTGTAGAGCTCACTAAAGCCCTGTTTTCCCTTTGCAACTGCTGTCAGTCCAGCCTCGGCTTTCTATCAGCACAATTCTCACAATAGCGTCTGATTGCGCATGCATAGAATTGAGATATTGGCGGTGATGGAGCTACAGAAAGGCCAGTGTGGAGACGTATCTGGGAGAATCTGATTAGGCTGTCATGTGACCCTGAGAATGCACACGCAAACACACACACAGATTTTCACTCTCACTCTCTCGCTCTCTCTCACACACACACACACATACACACACACACACATACACACACACACACACACACACATACACACACTCACACACAAAACCCAAACACACTTACATACACGTATATATATTTGTGTGTGTGTGTGTGTGTGTGTACAACACATGATTGTGAAACCCAGTGACTGCACCTTCTCTTGCTGTTGTTCATGCGGTAAGACAGGGCAAACCTTATCTGATTTTTGTCTTTTACAATTGGTCAGTATCACTGTGATTGACAGGTTAGAGACTATATACCATTCCTTTCCCCAGAAAGCACTGCCAAGTTTGATCTCTCGGACTCCCTGTCATGTATGGCTGTGGCATCATCGCAATTTGACCTCACAATTTCTGAATGAATGGCTCTGACCCACATATCACTGTAGAATGACAGAAATGAACTCATCTAAATCTGGCTGCCAAAACAAAGCCATAACTCAGCCTTGAAGAGACAGTATTTTGTAGGACTGAACAGTTACAGTTAGAGGCCCTAAGTCATCACTTGTGGACTTGTGGATTCTGCAGCCATTTAACGATTTTCATGGGGTTTAGATGCATATTATACATGACCCAGTAAGTAACTTATTGGTAGAGGTAGCCAGATTACTGTTAAAAACATTGATGGGTTCTATGATGGTATGTATACTAATAAACCTATCAAGGCAAGTAAAGTTAAAAAAATAAATAAAACAGCTCCATGTCACATTCACTTTGCTGTGCTTAATTGTAGGGATTAGGTCATCTTTCTTTGTTTTCAAAGCCAAAAAGCTCTATTTTTTTTTTCAATTATTTGCTTATAAACCTCTGATATCATATTCTATTAATGTCAAGTGAACACAAGTAAGCTTACATTTGCTGTTAGTAAGAAAAAAAATAGTTTTGGCATGGCTTTAAAATATTTTCCTTAAAATGTTTTGTGCAACATTTTTGACTCCGAACTAGTAACCTTACAGCTGATATGGATATTTTCATGAAAGTATTTTTAAAGTCATTGCCAGATTTATGAAGGTCATCATGTTTTTTGTCTTATTTCTGTTTTTATAATGTTCCAAATATTGATGAAAGACTGTAGGAATCTGCCCACTGTCATCATCTCATATTTATACACCAATCACATCAGAAGTCATTGATGACTAATGAAGAGTCAATAAACACTTAGTGAACTTAAAGTAGCAACACAAAATTGAGAACATGAAAACATTTTATATTTATTTATTCTTTCTGAAAATATTTACTTTGGTTATAGTTTTAAATCCTTTTAATGTTCAGTGTGAGAGACATTTGTCTGAGAGAAGTCTGTGCAGAAAAGCCAAAGCTACCATTAGCACCAGCTGTACCAATAACTTTGAAACTGATTGTACATATCATAATTCAGCAAATCATTTTTACAGGTTTAATGGCAGATTGATACTCAAGAGACAAAGCTTATTAAATGTTCTGCTGGTAATGTGGAATGAAGATAGCACTAAAATGAAGATAAGCTACTAAAATCTAATGCTATTTATAGTTAAATCATTTAGAACAGAGTTACACACTGTCTCCTTTGCATACTGATCAAAATCATCTCATGACTTCTTGACTTGAAGATCAAATAAATCCAATCTTTATAATGCATTGTTTCAGAATGTATTATGAAGGCCCAGTGTAGAATGCCATTAAATAAATGCTAAATCAATGCTACAGAGAGCTCTTTAGTTAAACACTAGCATTATTACTCCTATATATATCCTGTTGCCCCATAGTGTTTTAATGACATTGCTTTATGTGAGATTAATCGAGCTTTATACCTAGGATCATTGGGTCTTTATGTTCCAACTTTTAGTGTTAGCTTGCTTTGTTCCCGATTGATTATTATGGATTTGCCCTTGATAACCCAGCCTGTGTGTTTATGTCTGTTCTGCTCATTCTTACGTCGAATCTTGGGGAAGGCCAAATAAATCACCCGTTGCACACATATCCCTCTGCCATTCGTTACAATAGCTCAGATCTGGAAGTCTGCAGTCTTTCGATCTCTTGATATATCTCGCCGTTGGTGCCTTCAAACTGAGAAAAATGGGAGGAGGTGTGGGGGGGGCTGGGGTAGACGACATATGCGGTAGTTCCAGTTGAGTGAGCTGTTTATTTTCAAGCATTTCAAAAACTCCCCCCTTTGTGAACATTGTTTATGTTTGTCATATCCAGATGGTGTATCTCCTGCTTCCAGTCTACTCTCTGAACTTAAGCCACAGGAAGGGTCTTTTCCCCTTACCTATTGTTTACTATATTAATCTTAGAAACTTCATTATTTGTGAACAGCGTGCTTTTATTTTAGAGATTTTTTTTTTTCCAGTATTTGTGCTTTAATTAATTTTAGGAAAAATGTTGTTGCTGATTCCACATTTAAAACATCTTTATACCGTCAGGATAAGTTGGATATCTGGAATGTTTACTTCATCTATTGATTTAAGAATTAGAATAGATCACATTGAAAGTAAGTTACCTTACTTTTGCATGCATGTAATAGAATATGTATTATCATGACACCCACAAACTACGCATTCATAACCCAAAGCATCTTTTCAGCCATTGTTGTCTTTATTGTTATTAAAAGGGTGGTTACAGGTTTGAAACATTGTAAAATTTGATTACATTTTACAATTAAGTGAATAACACTAATTATATATTCATCATGGCACCTGTTAATAATCATTGTCAGCAAGTGACCATTTTATCCTCAAAGTTGATGTTAGAAGCAGGTAAAATGGCCAAGTGTAAGGAGTTCAGTGAGTTTGACAAGAGGCAAATTGTGATGTCTAGACGACTAGTTCAGAGCATCTCCAAAATAGTAGTGTTCACAGTCTATTTTGGTCTGTATCTATCAAAAGTGGTCCAAGGAAGGAACAGTGGTGAACCGGCAACAAAGGTCATGGGTGGCTAAGGCTAACTGATGCACGTAGGGAGCGAAAGCTGACCTGTGTGGTCTGCTAGAAAAGATGAGCTCCTGTAGCTTAAATTGCTGAAAAAGTTATTGCTGTAAATGCTCCAGGGGTCAGGACTGTTTTAGCAACAAAAAGGGGAAAAGGGGGGCCAACATAATATTTGGCAGGTGGTCATAATATTATACCTGATCGGTGTATATATTCTATACAAAAATTCTTCTGAAATTTGAAGTGTCTTGTGAAAGTCTTGTGAAAGTCACAAATCATACATTTTGTAAAATTCCACTGACAGACTAATTATCCTTTTTGGGTGACCAACCATTAAAAAAATGGGGCTCATTTTAAGCCATACAATTATTATTGTGGTCAAAAATGGAAATTACAACAAGTGCTAATAGAGACCCATTTGGACAGTTATTTCACTGCCCCAGGCTAACTTTTTGAACATTTTCAGTGGTGAAAGAGCAGTGGACCAGGCAGTTATGTCCATATGTAAGAAATGCATGGAAAAGAATGACCTTGTTTTTGACACAAAGACAGAGGTTTTTGAGATTTTACTGATATTTTGCTGGAACATGGGTAATAATATTTGCTCTGCTGGTGATTAAACACTGTATGTGACTGTGACTGTATGTACTCCACTCTTGACTACCTTTAATGAGGCTCTGCTAAAAATGTAATTAATTAATTACATTTATGCTCTGTTGTTGTTTTGTAAAGTTCTCCCATCCCACCAAAATCTATAGTCAGAGACACTGTTGACATTTGCAAAACACACATTTACTAGATTTTAAGCCATTTGCTGTACATTTATTTAAGCATACGTAAATAAATTCCAAACTGCACATGAAAAATAGTTGTGTATATAAACATGTATAAATGTCAAGAAGCTGATGATTGATTATTGTTATTTATGCTTCCACAAGTTGTATACTTGCTTACATGAAGTTAGATCTCTGACTTAAGTAGATGCAATTTTAGTTTGACCCTGGCATAATATATATATATATATATATATATATATATATATGGTGGTATTTATATAATTAACATCTCAATCAAAAAAGATACAGTTTTGCCTTTCCAAAAAATGAATAGTTGTGGGTTTGAATCATAATATATTAGCTTAATAAATAGCATTTTCTGAACAACATAATACCTTATTTAGACTCAGTGGTTAAGGATTTTTTCGATTTTATTTATCTTTGGGGAGGCATCTAAGAGACTAAATTAAAGGGATCTTGGAAAACGAACTATTTATCATACTTATGAGTTCTAAAAGATGCAGCCTATCAGCTATTTTGTGCAATCTCTGCAACCGGCAATTTATATAAACTGGCAAATAAATAAGCACCAAAGTGTTTCACAAAATTATTGAAATTAGTTTGGAATTCAAGTGCGTGATGCAAGCATGTCTTTCAAAGAAATCTCGATTATAGCCCTATTAAATACATTTTGTGCTCTGGATAGGATAAATTGCAGCACTGGTTGTGAATATAACACTTTTTTTTTCTACCTCACAAACAAATCTTTGTGTCTATGTGAAGCCTCCCATGAGGAAGTTGGTAAGTGTGAGCCAAAACAGTGATAATACCACAAAATAAATGCCAGACTCATGGAATAATCTTTCCTTATTAGCAGATTTTTACTGAATGTTCTTTATATTCTGTGTGTTTACATGTTGTTGAAATTTGATACAAAGGGTAGGAGAGATTTAACAGGGGACCTAAAGTGACACAGTCCTCTTTAATATGATGCAAAATTTAGTGAAGGAATTAAAGCATTTATAGGGTGCATGTGCATCCTGTTCTTTATATTTAACGTAATTCTTCATGCTTCACAAGACCTCTAGTCTCCACAAGTTATTTTACTCCCTCCACCTCAGCATCTTAAATGGCTTCTCCTGCTGCAATGGTTGGGCCCCTTCCATTTGCTCTTTATTATTTAGGGTAATTTACTGACTGGCCTGCAGCTATGCCACCACCCCAAAACTTCTCAATTGGTAAGTGTTTGTTTGAGGAGTGGGGGAGAAGCAATGGAGGCAGCAGTGTACAGTATATGGATAAAAGCAGAGTCTACATGAACAGATTTTTTGGCTTGTGTTACTACTAGCTGCACCAAAACAGGCTTGAATTTACATTAACTTTTGCTGCCAGAGGCAGACAACACAAGTGCAAGTTCAAATGGTTCCTAAACTTATAATTGTGAAAAGTCTACTAATTAGCACATTCTTAGTGTGAGAGACAAACATTAAAAGTGTTAAGGCTAATATTGAATATGTTCAGCCATGTGGTGCCCTGAGGCTCAGATGTATTACAGCCAGCATGCTGGGTTAAATTTGGTACAATCACTTTTTGTTTAACTGCATGACAAGTACAACTGGGCTTCAGTGCTATAATTTGATGGAAATGTAAAATATAGCATGGGTATAATGGTTAAAATAATAAAGATGATGTAATTCAGTTTCACATTGCTTCTTAATAACATTTTCTCAGTGCAAAATTGTAAAAAAATGTGTTCCTTCAGTCAGGGGAACTGCTGTTGACTGCTGTATTCAATTTGGTAGGTTAAAGAATAAACTGGAAACATAAGGGCTGGCCATCAAACTGTAGTTAAATTACACCCCCAGGACAAAGACCTATATACGAAGCAACATTAAAATCACATTTCATCTATGAAACTCATACTTTGAACATTACTGTTTCTACATTGCCTATAAAATGAACTATAGTTCACTCTTCTCCTACTGAATCCCATTTTAACCTCTAAAGATGTTCATGCAAAATGCACATTTAATGACATGAGAGGTACTAAGTAAAAGGGATGAAGGAGTCCTTCTTAACTTCTGCCTGCTCACTATTTCTCGTTATTAGTCTAAACTATTTTTCTGATATAAAATAACGTTACTGCCCAATGGATCTGTGATGATTCATCTGTGATGAAAGAATTATGTACACAGCATAATTAAGGAAATAATAAATTAATCGTCCCAGTCTACAAAAATGTATGTACTTTTTGCAATTTTTGCTCTTTGCCTAGGCCCATTGGATTTCATTGCCATTAACAGCTTCTTCTCAAATCAACTTAACTTGACTGCAATCTCTTACACCATATTAATGTATCATTAAATCTTATTTCTCCTTTTTTCTCTGTATCATTAATAATGTTTTTGATAGCAAAAATAAGAAAAGTGCTATCAGGCATATTTGCGAATGGTCAAAGAGAGTATGGAATGGAGTGCATTAAGCAACTATATATTTTTTTTAGCACCTATTAGCTGCTCCACTTGTAGAATCAGAATAAGCAATATTTTCTTTTTTTTATTTTTTTTTTTTTTAAGAAATTATGCCTTTTTAGAGTTTGCCAATGAACAATTTACTTACCTTTTTAAATTTTTTTTTGTTTCCTTAAAACATTACGAATGTGCATCAATAATGTGCAGTGCAAGCAAACCAACAATACTGCAAAGAATTGCTTTTTTACTTAAAATATAAAGAAAAATGTCAATACATATAGCTAATTGGGGGATTTATTGGGCCCAAGGCAGTTGCCTAGCTTTCCCAGTAATGAAGTCCATCCCTGTTTTAGATGTACTAAATAACCCCAAGTTCATTTTACTGCTAAGAAAGGTTCAATAATTAGGATAAATTATGTTTTGCAAACAGTGCATGGCAATGTAATATTGTGTAGTTTTATAGAAAACATAATCTAAAACTCTTCCTCAATTCTTGTTTGTTTAGAATTTTGCAAACACCTAGATTGTATATTATGATTAATTTAATAATTAATAGATAGGGTATAATTTAAAATCAGTTTCAGCCCAATGCCTTAAAAAACGGCTATGGCTTTTTATTATGCAGCTCCTTTAAGAGCTCAGTCTATTTGGTGTGAGTAATGGAGTAATTTGAAATTCAGGCCACTGTCAGCCTTCTCTAATACAGGCGATTGGGAGAGCTGCAATTTACACATCTCCAGCCAGTTGTCTTGATAATGACAGTGAGGCCTTAAGCAAGGTTGGTGCTTACAGTTACTGCCACACTGATTTGCTACTCTGGTTTCCACTTTGCTTATTACCCATTTGGAATTAGCACAGTTTTGGCACATTGCCATGGATAGTGTCAGTAAACAGAGGTTCCATTCGATGCAATGCATGCGATCGATAACTGTTTTGGTCAGAACTGAATCCCATCACTCAGAATCTAAATGCAACATCATTTTCCCAGGGAAAGTGAGTGGGCAGAGTCTGATTACATGCTCTGCACCCAGAGGAATTACGTTTCTTTTATTATCCAAATCATTATAAGAAACTGATAGCTACAGATTTATTTCTGTATTACTTAGTTATGGCTGCTCCTTTTCCTGTTGTTTTATTTGTATGTCCTGGCCAAAAGCAAGTGAACTGTAACCTACAGAAATGTAGAAATCTGATCTGTAGACAGAAACTTTTCTGCATATAAAACGCATGTTACAGACTGTAGACAGAGAGGCCACACACACATGGAAAAGATCTTTCAGCTGCAGCAGGGAAAGGTGCAGGTAAAGGCTGGCATTGTGACTATGCAGTTCTTGCCAGGTTGAAAGCTCTGTTAGCTCACAAAAATGTGCATGAACCACAGCCTGACCATCTCACTCACATTCACCACACGACTGTATTTCAAATGTGTCTACCCAATCACTGCTTATGATGTGTTACCGAAAAATATCAAATGGATATCAAATTTAGGGTCTGTTTTACTGTGTGTGATCGACTGACACACTGTCACTAAGATGCCCCATGAATCAAAAGACCGGGCATGAAAGATATAAACCCTTTAGCAACACATCATACCATTCTGTGCATTTTTCTAACAATCACTGAAAGACAGAGGGGGCAGTGTGTGACAGGGTTGGGGGTTTTTATCCATGCTATCCCATTTATCATGTCATCCTGCAAGTGTATTGCTCTTTTTGACACTCTAAATGTTGCCTATACAGCAAAATATGTACATTATAAATAAATCTACTCTGGAGTATATATGTTGTCATTTCTTACTGATTATATATATATATATATATATATATATATATATATATATATATATATATATATATATATATATATATATATATATCTTCCCGTGGGCTCACCACCTGCAGGAGGGACCGTAAGGGACGGTGCTGTGAGGATTGGGCAGCAGTCGAAGGCGGGGGCCTGCTTAGACTGCTGCCCCCGCGACTCGAATTACGGATAAGCGGGAGAAAATGAATGAATGAATATATATATATATTTTAATAACTGCATTTATTTCTGCAATCCTAAAACAAAAAGTTATTTTTTGATTATAAAGCAAAAACAAATCAGAAATAAACTTTCCGATGTGTCAGCATTCCATGAAGCAGAGTGTGATTACTGCATGCCTCGCATCCACTCAGTGGTGATTTATTTCGCCAGCAATGCTGATGAATGTAAACAACGATGCACTTCACACAGGATCTGTTCAGTATCTCAAAACTTTGGCTCAAAATAACATGCATTAACCCTGAGAGAGCATATGAAGATTGAACAGGTGGGTTAGCTAGTCAATCACATCACTGTGCTTTTTTGTTTTTTTATTAGATAGGATGTCATTGACATTGAGCTGTATTCTTCTGGATTAATGTTTTCACCATCCCTGAGGTTAATTCTGACTGATAGAGGTTAATTTCAATTTTGTTCATGTTATTTTACACTGTCTATATTTTGTGGTATACGCTGTGTTTTTTACTACCTTAGTGTACAATCAGTTTGTCTCACTGGTAACACTTTTATTGGTGCCAAAGGAGTCTCTTAAAATCTGTAGGCTGCCACTGAGGACCAGCCATGGAGCAGAATCACATCTCACACTGTCTCTCAACTCACTGTGGGATTTATCTTTGATTTCTAACTTAACAAGCTCACTCATGCATGAAGCACAGTGCAGCCTTTAGTGTTTAAGCATCACACGCTGAAATAATTGATTGACAACTGATTGAAAATAGAAAAAAAAGAGAACTAACCCCATTTCATCATCATTATTGTATGCTAAAAAAACAACAACAAAATAATTTCTGCCTGACTACACAGTAATACTCTGAAATTCATTTGAGACAAATGAACAGATTTTCTGTGATTTTGCTCACAGCTTCCATCATTGCGTCATTCACCCACCCTGAAAATTAATCACAAAGGTAAAAACGGATCTGTTAATACCATTCATACATGAGTGATTAACAAACATCCTGAAGAAAATTGTCAACGATTTGCGGCATTATCGGAACAACTAAATTTCATTATAGCAGATGAGCGCTGCTACTCCAACAAGCAGTAAGAACCGAACAACCATTTTATCACTGTGTAAAGAAAATTAGATCATCAATATGCTAATACTAAAACAAAAAGCCATGAGATGAGGACATGGACATATTGGAGAGGACTCTATACGTTGCTTAATGATTGCAGGGACCATCACATTTGTCTTAGTCATTCCTCTGAACCTTGTAAATGTTATGTGTTAATTGTAGTCATTAATCAGTTTTTGTTTTTTTTTGTTTTTTTAATCATATGTGTCTATGGAAAGAACGATTGTATAGTTGTTGCAATTCAGTAATCAGGCATCCTGTGGACAACATGCTGAGTTTCTTAAAGGCCATTTTCTGCCGACTAAAAGCCTCTTCCTAGGATACATCTGTTCGGGGAAAAGAAAAAACATCAGTAGAGAGCAGATGGTGTCTAAATATCCCCATGAATATGAATATTTACATTGTGTTCCTTCTAGTCTGGTTATAGTTTCTGCACGGATGTAATAATCCTCATTTATATGAGAAGGAAAGGTCACAGTGAAGGCAGTAATCCGCACGCAAAGTCATGTCCTCTATTCCACAGATTCAACTTAAAGGCAGAGACACAAATTTTTATTTCTTACCATTTTGATGCATTGTTTTCTGATATGAGAAAAACCTACCAGACCAGCACTAACTTGTCCTCATAGCCCTGCCTCCAACAATCTGTTCATTCATTATTTTTTGGATGTTATTGCTTGTGTGTGTGTGTGTGTGTGTGTGTGTGTGTGTGTACTTTACCGAATAAAAAAGAAAGCACATTCCACAGCTTGTTTCTCTACAGGCAGAATTGATTTTTTTCAGATTTTTTTTTTTGTCTTCAAGATACAAAAATCTTTTACTACCCTCTTTTTCCACATCCTAACAGGGTTATTAACTAACCTAACTCTTGCTGGCCACAGCAGGACTTGGGATAGTATTGCACAGAGTGAAACATTAAATCCAGCAGGGGGGGATCAGAGAAGATATAGATTTTCTAATGGCTAGCAAGTGAGAAAATATAACAAAATATTTTATAACATAACAAAAAATACCATATCTTGATTCGCTTAAACATTTTTATAAATCTGTGAGAGATTGCTGCCGAACAGTGCACCAGCAAATCTTTAGTGTTGCAAAAAAATAAAATGTTCAATTTACTGTCTGCTGTGTAATTCCTGTTCTTTACTGTCTACAAACTTTAAAAAATATTCTTTAAAAAAATAGATTTTTCTATTATTTCTCCCTCTTATTCTTTCCAATTTGATAATCTGTCAATCCCCACCCACCAGCTAGCTCTACCTATCATACCACAACCACCAGCTGAGGAGTCTAAAGGCTAACAAATTCTTTCTCTGAGATATGTGAAGATGTCTACCCACACCTTTTTGAATTGCTGCTCATGAAGTGTCGCAGGGCAGTTTAACACACCTGGAAGAAAATGCTCTTCACCCTCTTCCACATACTTGAAGCTCACAGTTTGCCAGCTAGAGCGTATGCCATCCCTTCCTCATAGCCAGAGAGCACAACTACTTTTGCTTCCTTGTGAAAAACAAATGGCTGTGTAAAAATAAACACATTTATTAGAAAAAAGACAGTAAAACACTGAAAGGAAGATACATTTTAAAGAAATTAATATTTAATATTATATTATATTATACGTATATTAATATTTATGATTAAGGGCAATTGTTTCATTATACAATCTGCTCTTTCCTGTCAGCATGTAAAATCAACCAAAGAAAAACTGTATAACATAAAAAGCATATTGACACAGTATTTATAATGGTATTATTTTGTCATATAGCTCAGCTCTAGTGCACCAGTATTATGCAGCTCTGACACCCTTTGATCACAGGCCGAACAGAAATAATGCTCATATTTAGTAGAGCAGCACTACAATGAACTAAACAAGATATCCATATACATGACAGACCAGTGATGTGGAAACGATCTGCCATGAGTGAGACGATTGTGTGTATGTAGGATTGGTTTGGTCAGAGAAATTGTTGAGGTTGTCCCTGTCATGTGGATGTTCTGTTTTGGTGCGCTGAGCTCAAACGAGGGTTTCTTGTCACACTGCGAGACCATATTTGCAACAAGCAGCAGGAATGGGGGAGCGACTCCAGCAAAGCACCGCAGATGTCACTCTGCATTTGTGCGCTGCTTGTCCTGCTGTGAGCTTCGTCTCTGCACTGACAGAGCGCTTCTGAGATACAGTGAGTTGTCGTCATACCTGTCACCTCTGGGAGCACAACAGCCTTCCCTGAGCTTTAATTGCTGTCATTTCAGTGGCTACAGAAAAGGCTTGTTCTGCATGACAGCCTAATTAGCTTTATTTAGATCAACTCATGGCCATAAACACAGAGAGGCCATAATGAACACGTGTTTGGACGAGAAGGCTGTAGGAGACCTTCTTTGTGATTTACGAATTGTTACAGTCCTCCACACCCTTATTAATGGCCCCCTTAAAGTCATGTCTCTGATAGCCTCCAGACGGTCTCCCAGCCTACTGCTGGTGTAAGCATGCACAAACGCGCTCGCACACACACACACACACACACACACACACACACACACACACACACACACACACGTCTGTTGGCTTAGACCTTTCAACTATTGTTTGTTACAGAAAATCCCCATTGCTTGATTTTCAAACATTTATGCATTCACATGCTACAAAGGCAACTGGCCATGAGTTAGATTTTAGCCAACATGCTACAAAGTAGTATATAAATAAGACTATACAGTAAAACCCCGTTGGACGAGCATAATTCATTTTTG
The DNA here is from genome assembly GCF_946808225.1 of Silurus aristotelis. Classification (NCBI taxonomy): domain Eukaryota; kingdom Metazoa; phylum Chordata; class Actinopteri; order Siluriformes; family Siluridae; genus Silurus; species Silurus aristotelis. Next base: position 23,273,982 of record NC_139574.1, on the reverse strand, counting down.
AAAATTGCTCGTAGGTCCATTTGCTCGTACATTCAAATTAATATTCCCCATGAGAATGAATGTAAAAGTGATTTAATTTGTTCCGAGACCTCATTCGATCGCACTTAAAAAGTATTTGTAGCCTATTTTAACAAACAAATACACCGCAAATTACCGTAATGTAAACATAATTGAACACTTACCTATGTGGTAGTGGTTGATTGTGAATGTGAGATGCGCACCATGCTCGTAACCTTCTTGGTTTTAATGGTAATTCTATTTACTTTCGTTTTCCCAGCACAATCACTGATTTTCTTGGGAGACATTTTTCAAGATTTCTAGTGAAATAAAAATATACCACTAAAAAAAGTTATGTTTTTGCTGCACTGAACAACGAGAGTGACCGAACGATACGTCATCAACTAAGCGACTGATGCTACCCTCGGCCGAAAGCGGGGAACCGTCAGCGTGGGTTTGCTCGTGCCTTCGAAATTAGCTCGTAAAATAGAGTAAAATTTTGCAAGCAAGGTCGCTCGTATCTCTGTTTGCTCGTACTATTAGTTGCTCGTACAACAGGGTTTTACTGTACTATGTTGTATAAATAAGTAGACTATGTTGCTCACAGATGGTCACCTCTTCTCTCAGCCTGGCTTCCACTACACTGGTGTGACTGATCAACTTTATTTCCCTGTAGTTACTGCAGGTCTGCACATATTCCTTATTCTTAAAGACAGTAACAGCACACTCCTTCTCCATTCCTCAGGCATCTTCTCACCTTCTAAAATCTTGTTAAACAATCTTGCTTAAAAACTCCACTGCCATCTCTCCTAAACATCTCCATGCTTCTAGGTCATCTGTATGTCATCTGGTCCCACCTTCCACTCTTTATTCTCTTAATAGCTGTTCCCACTTCATCCTTACTAATCCTATCCACTTCCTGCTTCACAATCTCAACATCATCCGCACTTTTCTTCTCTCTCTTATTTTATTCATTCATCAGCTTCTAAAAATACTCCCTCCATCTTCTTAACATACTCTCATCACTAGTCCATCACACATTCCATCTGCATCCTTTGTTGCTCTAACTTGCAGCACAACCTTTCCAGCTCGGTCCCTCTGCCTGGCCAATCGGTACAAACCTTTTTCTTTTTCTGTAGTGTCCAACTTCACATACAGCTCCTCATATGCCTTTTTCCTAGCTTTTGCCACATCCCTCTTCACCTGCTCTCACATTTCCTTGTACTCCTGCCTACTTTTCTCATCATTCTGACAATTATTCGATCCCAAGTCCTCACTCTCGTCCTCATCTTCTTCACCTCCAAAGCCGTCCTACAGTCCACTATCCGATGCTGTCTAGCTACACTGTCCCCTGCCAACACCTTACAGTCTCCAATCTCCTTCAGGTTGCATCTCCTGCATAGAATATAGTCCACCTTCCGTCCTTTTAGCAAAATTGATCACCATCTGCCCTTCCATATTCCTCTCCTTAAGGCAATCACCTCTGTTCCCTTTACCTACATGCCCATTAAAGTCTGCCCCAATCACCAATCTTTCATTCCTAAGTACACCATCTACTATGCCATATAACTCACTCCAGATATTTTCCTTCTCCTCCATCTCACAGCCCACTTGTGGCGCATAAGCACTGATGACATTTATCATTACCCCTTCAACTTCTCTTCATTTCCATTACACTCTTACTGTACTCTTTATTCAGGATCATATAAAGTGCCAACCCGAACCTCCACTCTCCTACACTTCTCCTTTTCCTGCTGTCTCTGCAGACTGTTCCTCCTCTCCTTCTTTGGCCAACAGTAGCCAAATTTCCACCGGTACCCTGTTAGCTAAAAAAAAACCTTTGGCAATCGTTGGTAACCCGGGTCTCGACCAATCCGGTATGAAATTCTTGTTTGTGATCTGCATATTTAATTTGGCACATGTTTTATGCTGGATGCCCCTCCTTAAGCAACCCTTCGCATTTATCCGGGCTTGGGACCGGTACTAAGAGTGCAATCCTAATGCACTAATTAGGGTTAAAAAACAAAACTTATACCAAGCTTTTTAAAACATTAGGGATATGTAATCCAATTCTAAAAGCCTTACTGTTGCAAAACCACAAACAAATAATGGCAATTAAAAAACACTCTCTTAAAATGATCAGAAATCTGCGATGCCCATAGGTGATCTGGGAAACCATTCAACAGCCGAGGTACTGCCAAATAGAAGGCCTAAAACCCGTGTTGTGCAGATTTTACTCCTTGGGATATGAAGGAGGAGGTTATTGTCGGACCGTAGATTGTGAGTAGAAGTCACGGGGGTAAGTGATTCTTTTGAGAGAGGGCGAAGCCTCCAAAAGAGGTTTAATATGAGATTAATATTACATGTTAGAGGAAATCGATATGCAGTGTAGTCCAGAGAACTAGAGTGATGTCATCACATTTGTGCATCAGGATCCTGGCAATACTGTTTTGGATACACTGGAGGTTTTTAATTTATTTTTTATGTAAATGCAGAATCACCCAAAGCCTCATAGACAGACCAGAAGCCTTTTGTAATTCGAATCAGTCACCCAGAAGATCAAACAGTAAGTGAAGAAGATTTCTTGGGGTGATGTGGGCAATGAAAAAAAACGAATATGGTTCAATTAAATTAACATGACAAAATGTCAAAGCATAACAGATAATTATATAATATTTATGCATTACAAACACTCGATATACACAGAAAAAAACTCTGACAAAAAACACAAATTTTGTGGTAATAATAATGATTATGCTGCTGAATAGATGACCTTGTTATAGTAGTCTAAATTAATGGCAGGGACTACATTAACCAACAGCTTCAGCATTTCACATGACTGTTACATCACTAATCATTCACTTCTCTTCATTGTTACCCCAACCTATATTTATTATATTGCTTTAGGCTCTTTTGTTTTGCACTCAATAAAATAGTCTGCATTTTGGCCATTCTATCTATGCTTTAGTTATGTGACACCTACAACATGCTGTACAGCATACTTTCCTATCAAAAAGAAAAAGTAAAAACTCTTATGTTTCCAAAGAACCACTGAAAAATGTGTAGTCCCTTAGCAGTGTACTGGGATTAATTAGAACACAACAGAATATTGATTAGAACTAGAGGGGGTCAAATATTTTCTGTGCTACAGTCAGCCTGATGGAGGACTGGCACTGCACACTGTCAGTGCTGTAAGATCAGCATGAGCTGCCAAACCTGTGGATTTTTTTCTCATTGTTTAATTTACAGCTATGCTCAAAATACCATTATTACAATTCATTGGTTAAATCAGGTGTTTTTAGCATTATGCAAATTTGCATACAGGCTACAGCTTAACAAATTACATGATAGCATATGCTTGTGATTCCTGAGTGCGGATCTGGATGGCATCCAGAGCGGCTGGGCACTCGATAAATAGAGAAAATGCTCTTAGAACACAGAGACTGCACGTCTGGCCTTTTAAACAAGAAGCTTTGTTTGGGTGCCTTCAGTTCAGATTGAAAAGATATTCAGAGGTTAAACTTCTCACAAACACAAGGAGAGTGAAAGAGCAGCCGAGGTCAGAATAAGGCAGAGAGATCTTACAGCAGGCATCAGACTCTTCTCCTTAGCTGTGACCCTGTGCCAGGGTAAAGCTCTGTACAGACCTCAAGCAGCACTAGAAGATTTCCCGGTGGCCTTACTGTCAATTTTGCCTGGACAGTGAGAACAGTTTTTACAATGCATAAAACCAGAGCATGGCTCAGGAACATCCACTCAAACTGAGCAACCTCAGCCCACCCCTTTCCCCTCTTTTCTGCTCAAATAACTAACTATTTACTCAACTAAGACATATTGTATCAAAGCACACTGAAAGGCTAACATCACTAATCTTTTCAGCCTAGAAATACATGCATATAGTAATGTTTGTTAGTTCTCTATTAAAATATATGTGAAGAGTAAAGGTGGAGTGGAAAGAGAAAGGATATAAAAAAATTTAATTAATTTTCCAAACAGTGCAAAATTGTACATCAACTGAAGCTTCTGCATTACTGTATGATGCATTTGCATAGTAATTGCAGTGTTTTAAAATAGGCTACTAGTTTGTTTTATACTTTGGGAAATAGGAACGAATTTTACCTAAAAAGATAGATGCATGTACAAAAAGACAACAACAAAAAGAAAAAAACGCCCCAAGCATATCACTAGTTGAAACCAGTTATGAATTTAATTATCCATAATTTACAGCCAGTCTGCTTCTGGGTCTCTGTTCTTTAATGTTTCTGGGGGGCATATCCATAGGTCTGTTTAAAGGTCATACCCAATTACAAATATCAATACAAAAAACTTATACATAAATAAATGATACACATCATTTTCCATTTCTATTTCAACTGGTTCAACAGTGTTGGTGAGACTGTGCCCTCTGTAGCCTCAGATTCCTGTTCCTGTTTGTTGTAAAGAGTAATTACTTAAGCTCCCATAGTTCATAAGCTCGTACCTGTCTAGACATTCACCTCTGTATTTCATTTCATGAAGCATTTCCACCAACAGAACTTTACATTATTTTGTGTAGTGTAGCAGTTTCTAAAATACTCAACCTGGTCTGTCTTGCAATATCAACCATAATAATTTTTAGTTTTTCTACATTCTGTTGGTTTGTTTGAAAACTTGCATTAATCTGAGAACTATGGTTGAACATTTCCGAGAGAGAAAAGATCTATTGTACTTTATGAAACATGGATATTTTTATGCTTTATTTCCTGATTTATTCAATTAAAATGTTTGTTTAAGTAACCGTTTGATCAAATATTCATTAGGCCACTGCAAGTTGCCAGAACACCTTCCATGCACCTTGGCATGGATTCTGGCACCATTTTCTAGAGCTGTAATGGAGGCATGAACAAAATTCTTCTAAAAGATAGTCCCTTACTTTTTTGATGCCCAATAGAAAGGGGTATTGTTATCCTAGAAGAGTCCATGCTCATTAGGATAGAACTCTTTAATCATGCATTAGTTTTTGTTTGGCTTCACAGTAAAGTGGACCCATAACATATGGGCTTGGGTCTGAATTGGCTGAATTATTGTTCCTGCCTGGCCCCCTGGGAACATGTGCCCTTCAATAACTTTCCTTCTATAAAGCATTTACCCAACCACACAACTTCTTCAGAATTGGTATAAAATATAATACGGACATAAAGAGTGTATTGATTTTAAGCCCCCTTTCTGTTCAAACTCAAATAGTTCAATTCAGAAATATAATACACATTCAATTTCTTCTTTTATTCATCCAGAACAAATTATGTCAACTATAAAGGCAACAAAACAGGAAACTGTTACATTTAATTACATTTTAAAGTTTAGACTTTAGGTCTATTTTTCCTCAGCAATTGATCTTACTGAACTGAAAAATGTTGTTGTTGATTTGATTCTTCAAGGTGACATAAAAAAAAATGACCTGTTAAAACTAGTCATCCGAAACCTCTTTCTAAAACAATAAGACATCTGTTTCAGCCTCATAACTGTGGCACACTTTCTAGAGAAAAAGATTACCCTCATTATGTGCAGTCATATGATCATGCACATTCAGTCCCTGCACAGCCATTAAAAAAACATGAGCGTTATCGATCAACCCACTGCACTGCTTTCCCTAATGAACATGTTAAAAACCTCTGACGCATTTATAGCTTCTGCTTCTTGTGTGGCAAGTGATGAATTTGTTTGAGGTGGGTCTAGTGGCAGTTTGACTTTTGGTGTGGTGGCATATTGGATGTTTTATGTATTTGCCCTTGATGAAGTTGCTTGCTAATAAAGGTATAAGTGCAGATTTGATTTGCAGATGGGGAGAAACCATATGAAGGCCTTGCAATGATGGGCAGTTGAATATTTGGGCTTCTGTTCAAATTCTGCTGACGCCCCTGGACCTTAACGTCTGTGCTCCACATGCTGTAATTCTAAACCAAGGTCGACACAATTTATGAAGTAAAATCACTGGCTTTAATATAAGAATACAAAAAACATGTTTAAAAGCAGGAAAGTAGGTTTTGGGAGAACAAGTGACTGCTAAGCATGAGCAGAAACAGAGACTGCTTCTTAGCAACACAAAACTGTCACAATTATGTGCACAATTATCTCTTTATGCAGTACTACACACTACAGTTTGTGTCTGTGTGTGTGTGTGTGTGTGTGTGTGTGTGTGTGTGTGAGTGCGTGTGCGTGTGTGCATGTGCGTGTGTGTGTGAAGAGACAGAGAAAGTTTTAATGGTCTGCCAGGCAAGAAATAAATCACATAAATTGTAATTATGTTATGCATAATCACAAATATGTATTGACATTCACTATATAGAGGAATGGAATTTACAAACAAAATAATCTACACTGGTTTGCAGTTTGTGTAAATTAATTGTATTTATTAAGATTGTACATGTGCATCTTTTGCATACACAATGCTATTTGGATTCATATTGGCTTACTAGCGCAGCTCCCATGGTGTATCTGATACAACAAAATGGTTGATTTACACTAAATATGCAGCATATTACATTCTGTATAGGCAAACTATATAGTTTATTAGCATACACGTTAAACATAGTTTGCATGGTTTTGTACAAGATTGGACAGAGTACAACTGAATACACAATTATAAATGTTTTTATCAATCTTTAAACTAAGAAACATATCTGAATGTAGAACAAGCATGGTACTAGTACACTACAGCTGACAGTATTAGCATACCATAATGTCCGGACTATGAAGCGCACCCATATATAAGCCGCACCCACTGAATTTTACAAATATTTTTATTTTTAACATAAATAAGCAGCACCTGTCTACACTAATGTACTTTACACAGGCTTTAACGAAAGACACGTTACACACGGTGTAACAGGTGAAATATGTTGCGCTTTCTTTAGGAGCATAACGGTATTTTGGGAATAGCGATACCGCCGCATTTTTCCGCTATTACTGAATGTGTGAGGACCGAGGATTATGTCCTTATTATTTTCTGATGGTCATTTCTAAGTTTCTTTGATTAACCCGTAACGCTGTTGTCAAGAAAAATAAAAAAACACGAGTTTTGGAAACCTGTCTGTGCTTATATGATTTCTGTTGCAACTGGAGAAGCTATCTCGCTTCACCCTGACTCAACGCGTTACAACAGCTTGTATCTAAACAGTAGCCGACCAAGTAAGTCATTGTTCACTGTCTTCCTCCTTCCTTTCACAACTATTTATCTCGGGAGTTTATCTTTCGTAATTGTTGTGCGTTTAAAAATCACCCGATGGAAGTTTTTTCTCCCGAAGCCGTGCAGCTCAGTACACAGGTGAGGTCTGTTTTTTGTTTCCGTTCGGAAATTTCATTGGTCTACTGTTATGGGGTTCAGTTTTTTGGCTAGAAGTTTGTGCAATTCATAAATTTGCCGTTTCGTTGTTTATGCCGCGGGGTTCAAAACATGGGAAAAAAGTAGCGGCTTATAGTCCAAAAAATACAATAGAACACAAATGAACATAAAAGCAAAACATTCTGTCGAGAGGCAAGTAATTCACGTCTCAAATATTCTCAAATATTCAAAACTAACTGTACAGCGTGTTGTTCATTTTCACTCTCATTTTGCTGCCATTGTTAATTGCTCAAATCCATCCTAATTTCGCAGTACATAACTACATATTGCATTACATCCTACATATTGATCTTTACTCTATACTGAATAGTATATCTATATATATTATATACAGTAATTGACACCTCCAAATGACTGGTGTTTGCCAACCTTGATACCACAGGGAGGGTAAATCTTTTTGTATATAATGTTTAAATTTCCGACCCTGCGCCTTCTTTTCAAGGTAACTTTCCCCCTCGCAGAACAGAACTACAACATCGGTAACCGGGAACTTCTGGCCATCAAGCGGGCACTTGAGGAGTGCGGTCACTGACTGGAAGGGGCGGCACACTCTTTCACAGTGATCACGGACCACAAGAACCTCCAATACCTGTGGGAAGCCCCCAGCAAGCCAGATGGGCCTTATTTCTCACGCGCTTCCATTTTACGATCACTTATCGTCCCGGCTCCAAGAATGGCAAAGCCGACGCCTTGTCCTGGATTCATGGCCCGACGATCCCACAGACCCCGAAACCCATCGTTCCTCCCAATCTAATCCTCAGCCCCATTATCTGGGATTTGGAGAAGGAGATCCAGACGGTGACGCAGGCAGAGCCAGCCCCCACCGGATGTCAAACCCTGCTGAGGTCGATCCACGAGGCCCCTGGTTCTGGCCACCTAGGTGGGAGACAGGTCCCCCAGGCCCCAGTTCACATCCCATGTGTGGAAGGTGTTTTTGTGGCTTCTCTGGGTTGAACCTGTCATCCGGGTATCACCCACAGACTAACGTCCAGACAGAGCAGAAGATACAGGAGCTGGGACGCTACCTCCGGTCCTACTGTAACCAAGATCCTTCCCTGGGCCGAGTACGTGCAGAACTTCCTGCTCCAGGAAGACACCGGCCTGACCCCATTCGAGTGCGTGCTAAGCTTCCAGCCCCCACTATTTCTTTGGACAGATGAACTATTCAACATCCCAGCACTGGATCACTGGTAAAGCATAAAATTCAGGAAAGCGTACGTGTGTGGTAGTCAGCACACATACACAGCTCCAAAAAGCCCTTGGGACCACCTGGAGATCCTCGGAGATAGAAGGCCACATAGGACCCTGGAGTCCTTCTCCCCCAGAGATGCTGGACCAGCCGTTAGTTTATTTCGTCCGAGAAATTCTGATCTCATGCCGTTAGGGCTCCACCCTGGAATACCTTGTCGACTGGGAGGGGTTCGGTCCAGAGGAACGCTCTTGGGTCGCCAGACAGGACGTCTCGGACCCAGCACTCCTGGAGGAGTTTCATGCCAGTCACCCTGACCGTCCCACACCCCGTGGCCAGAGGAATCCTCGGCCCCGAGTTAGGGCGTCGAGGCCCCCCCCCCTGGAGGAGGGGGTAATGTCAGAGAACCACTAGCCACGCCTCCATTCTGCACTCACTCAGCCTCTCCCTCCTACTAATCACCCTCACCTGTCTCCAATCTACACACCCCTTTATAAGGCCCCCGTATCCACTCGCTCACCATCCCAACTACAGGTTACACTACAGATCATCTCTGGACTACTTATGCTAAGCATTCCAACCATACTACGGTGTTCGATTCTATGGAAGTATCTGCTCCGTGTACTAAGGCAAATAAAGCGTATTTACTTTACTACCGGTTTTCGACTTTTGATCCGTATGTGACATCTACAAGCAAAAGAAGGATTTATTTAAATTTGTATTAAATTGTAATATTTCTTTGACATAGCAAGTCCAGTTCACCAATTGGTGTTTTTGTTAAATAGAACACAGATGAAAAGTTTTCTGCTTAACAGATAATTATTAAATAAAGAAAATTTTATATAACAGCTCAGTTATGAAACATTTTAGGGATCTGTGAGTAAACTCTGAATTCTGAAAGATTTCCACAGCTGCAATAGAACAATGTGTTCTTATAAGACTTTTAAAGTTGTACAAGTGCAAAGTGTCCAAATTTCAGATTAGTATCTTTTTTTCCCCTTACACTGAGTTTAATTTTATAAGTTTTTTAAAGAAATAATCTAAACAAGCAACCACTATATATGTATGCAGGTACATAGGCAAATGTTTGTAAACACCTGACCATAAAAGTGGTATGTGCTTTTTCCATTCGACATTTAGTCCATATTTGCTGTTATAATAACTTCCACTCAAGATGCTCCACTAGATTTTAGAATGTGGTTGTGGAGATTTGTGCTCATTTCAGCCACAAGGGCACTAGTAAAGTCAGGTAAAAATGTAGGTTGAGAAGGCCTGGAGTGCAATTCATTACAAAAGGTGTTCAATGGGGTTAGAGCTCTAGAGCAGGCCACTCAAGATCTTCCACGCCAACCCATGTAAAGTATATGTTCATGGCGCTGGCATTAAGCACAGGGGCACTGTAATGCTGGAACAAGTTTGAGTCTTCTAGTCCAAGTGAATTAAAAATGTAATGCTACCGTATCCTAAGACATCCTGTACACTTGTGTGGTAACAGTTTAACAAAGATTCACATTGTGACTGGACAAGTCAGGTGGCCCACTGTTTGTGTGTGTGTGTGTGTGTGTGTGTGTGTGTGTGTGTGTGTGTGTGTGTGTGTGTGTGTGTGTTAACTGGACATTGGTCTTGAAATAAACCTAAGATCCATTCAACTAATTGTTTCTATTTGTGCTGCATGTACTGAACACTGTATCTGACATGGAGATAGGATCGTTTATGAGTGCATCAATATTGGAACTAATTAATGCTAATTAGTTTTGATGAAGTTTGACAAATATCAATACTATTTCCATTATTATAGATGTATTCTGAAGCAAAGTGTTATCTTTTTTAAAAACCTATATTTATTTGTTGGTGCTTCTCCAATCATTATATTTAAGTTGATTATTTCAATGGTAAAAAAAAAAGTCTTGTTTATTTAACACTTCTGGTCTGGTTTGCACTTTGTAAAAACCGTTTTCAGTGCCTTCACTAAGTCTTAATTTCTATGAATGACTCATTGTTAATTATTGTGGGTGTCCCTAGCATGTTGTTATCTCAGTATGTAAGCGGTTAACAGTAAACCACTTTATGACCAGGAGTTAAAGTAAAATGTATGATTTGGGGTAGCTCTATATTTAAAGGGCTAATAATTTAACAAAGTACAACAAATTTCTAACTTAACTACAATTGGGTGATTGCACATGATAAATGTCCACCCTCTGAATCATGTGTGTAATCCATCCAATGGAAAGGCACCGCCGGGACATCACCACACCGCCAGGGTGATGTCATGACCAGGAGGCTATAAAAAGCACATGCAACAGAGCCACTGCTAGCTTCTGTTTTTTCAGAAGGCGCTCTATGTGTGTTTCTCTGTGGTTAGTGGTAAATGTCAGGAAATGTTCCTCCTTATCCCCGCTATATTACCGGGGGTGGGGGGAATGCACTCAGCCAGTGTGTCGCTTGTTTGGGAGCAGAGCATGGTAGGTCAATTCTCGAGAGAGCCAACTGCGCACATTTTACTCGCATGTCTCCCAGAGAGTGCTCTTTAAGGAGGACGCTCCCGGTCCTCACGGTTCTGGCCCCCACTTCTGTCAAGGCGAAGTGACGTTTAAGATCATGGGACTTGCAGAAGGTTCGGAAACACCCCCTGTCCTTTCTCCTTCCTCAACTGCCGGGTCTAGCGCATTCTCTCAGCATTCAGAAGCATGCCACTCGGCGGTTTCTTCCCTCTGCGAAGAGACCGCTGCTCTCCACCACTCTTCCTCTAAGGAGAAGGAGGGGATGGATACCAGAGAGTCCATAGACATGCTTCCCCAGCCAGTCCTCTTCGAGGAGCTGTTGGAGGTAGTATCTCAGGCCGTTGCCAATATGGCTGGATATCTCTTGGCCAGTAGAGCAGCAGAAACTGTGCCTGTACAGTCGACGCTGTCATGGTCGACGCTGTAAGTACAGTCATCGGCCACTTCCAGGAGGTTACAGTTCAATTGCCGGCGTTGCAGAAGGTTCAGAGACGGGCTTGTCCCTTTCTTATTCCACCCGGTACAGCACTTCATACAATTTCGGCCTTGGTGGGCAAAGGCTTATACAGCAGCAGGTCAAGCCAGAGGTTGCATGCACACCATAGCAGTGCTGCAGGCTTATTATGCCAATCTGCTGAGGGAGGCAGACGAGAGAGTTCCTTCAGGCAGCAATCGGGTCCAAGAGCTGCGTTGTGCTTCAGACCTGACACTCAGGGCTATTATGGAGACTGCTAGGGCCATTGGCTGGTACATGTCTGCCCTCGTTTCTCCCTGTAAGACCTTCCTGACAGGAATAGGGCTGTGCTGCTAGACGTCCCCGGTAGTGCCTACTGGTCTGATCGGCAACGCCGTAAGTACGGTCGTCAGCCACTTCCAGGAGGTTACAGTTTAATCGGCGGTGTTCCAACGGTTTCTTCCTCATTGCTCTTGTGCTCCTCCTTTGAGTCCTCTGGTCTCCCTGCACCTTTTATTTGAGGCCTTGTCATCTGGAGCTTTGCTCCATGACATCTGCAATGCTGTGGGCTGTCTGCCCTGATGACCTTCGGCAAGTTTGGCCTTGACCTTAGACGCTGCGTTTCCAGGCCACACTCCCTTAATCCCGGCAGCATTTCTTTCGCTTACAAAGCTAGCGCTGGCTCTATCGCATTTACTTTTATACCTTCCTGGTCATGATGTCACCCGCCAATGACGTCGTACCGTTTCCGTTGGATGCAACGTCTAATTCCCTAAGGGAACCAGGGTTACATAAGTAGCCTACAATCGATTCCCACAAGGCATATGCATTTTTTGTCATCTAACAAGTCACAAAATAGTTATAGCTAATATTATTTTAGTGTGCGTTTTCATAGAATTCAGCAAAATGAACTAATGATAGCTAAGACTTAAATTAAGATATTCATAGTTATGCACACAAATAATGAATGTTATGAAAGATAAAGAATGTATTCTAAGAAATGTTTCTTTTTATTGTGGTCCATAGGATATGGTAATAGTTTATGTCTTTGTTAAATAGCTAAACTTGCATGTTTCTGCACATGACTAGAAGAAGAAAATGAAGAAGAGAAAAATTATATATTGTTTTTGTACTGCTGTGAAAAACAATAAAATGACAATGATATTACCCGAATTCTTCAGACAACAACATAAATCAACAATATAAAACACATAGAATTTGAACCAGTGACAATGCCCACATTTATTTATTTATTTCATTTTTTTCCAGAAATGAAGTGATAGGTATTTAAGTTTTTACTGAAACTGGCCTGGTTCAGTAAACATCTACGGATACTGTCTGTGTGTTTCTTATATTCTACCAGAGTCCATGTCAGTTCCTCTGGGTTTCTTTCCAAATCCCAAATACATGCATTTACATGGACCAGCTAATGTAATTGTCCCTAGGAGTGTATGAGTTTGTAAATGTGTGATGGAGTGACATATCATTCAGTGTATATTTAGCCCCAGCTGTTTTATGTGAGCATTACACAGTCTGGCAAATCTCCTCTGATTATGCTCAACATCAAGGTGTTGCCACCACAAAGCTGCTGCTCAATTGATGTTTTTTTGCTGTTTTTGTCATTGTTTGCACTGCTCTGTGAAAATTCTCTATTGTACATGGAAGAGGAGATCAGCAGTTTATGAAATACTTAAACTAGCCATCTGGCACCAAAAACGTTGCCACGGTCAACATCAACGAGCTAGTCTAGTGTTTGTTAGCATCTTCACCTACATTTCAGATCTGACTATTTAGACAATATAATTAATACAATAGGTACTGTTAATAATATGAAATTAAATCTATGCCATTGCCTCTAACTCTCTCATCTTGTTTCAGTCAAATTCCCACACTCGCATACTGCTTTCCCCGAAAGTCTTAACAGAAGCTCAGTAAACTGTAATATTTGGGTTTAATAATATAATACATTTTGACATTTCAACACTATTTATTACCTCATTGTACTTTGAGTTTGTTATTTCCACAAACCTATGGGATATTTTTACCTATTAGGTGAGGATCACTGATTTCCAGATTTCTTTTTCACTTAGCTGTGCTTAGGAGAAAAGGGAAGCCTGCCATAAGCATTTAATTTTCAAGATGTCTTAGAAACAAATGAGAAAAGCATAATGGCTCATTCTACACTGACAGAGTGCTGAAAGATTTCAGAGATGTTTCTCTTTAATGGCCCATGAGAGACTTGGATGTAAAGGAGTTCATCTTTAGACGGTGGAAAGGAGGACTGAAGAAACATGCATAATGTACCAGTGCGATATTAGTCTGTCTTGGCTTTTGTGAACCGACACTAAGATGAACCATGATTGTTTTGAAAAAAAAAAAAAAAAAACGATCAAAAAATAAGAAAAACAAGCTTTATTCAGAGATACAGTCCATGACTTCTTTCTCTTTTAGAAGTATCTCAGAGATATTTAGGATTACTACTGTATGTCATAAAACTGTCATATGGTTCTGACACAGTTCCAAAAAATAGATTTGTATTTGTTCTTTTTTTTTTTTTACATTATCTTGTTGGTTATCTTGTAATTAATAATATACACTAAACAAACAAATTTTTTATTGTGTTAAACAATACCAAGTATACAATTCTAGTAAACAGAAGTTTTAAGATGAAGCTATAAATGTTTTATTTATCCCACAAACTTTCACACATACTTTGCTTATCTATGAGAGAAAATAGAACTTTTTTGCCTGAGATATCTTATTCTTTAAATATCTTATTGTTTAACATATATTTTTTCCTCTGGGTGCGTATATGTTTTCTAGCCGCTGGATAATTTTTCCAATAATGAGGCCTCAGGTGACAGAAACCTCTAGCTATTTCTGAAAATGGACAGTGTGTAAATGTGGATATTGTTGTAATGTGGCTGTGTGTGTGTTTGTGTGTGAACAACAACAACTACAAGTTATATTCACTGTTAATGGAGCTTTTACATGTGTATGGGGCATTCTCTTTTCACTTAAACAGTACTATGAGCCTTGTCAGCAGTATTGTGTAAGTGAATGCAAAATTGTAATTCAGACATACACATTTCTGATTCAAGAGCATTTTGAGACTAGATAATGCAGATGCCTCTTAAACATTTATGTTCAAGTTAAATACTTTTGAAGGAAAACAATCTAGCTGTCACTGGAAGTTACTGGTTACTGAGAGTTATGTTAGAAGAAAAAAAAAAAAGATCATCTGAAACTCAGGCTGTTAGTGACTAAAGTGCCAAAATTCGCAATTGAACTGACTCTGAGTATCACTAGCAAAGCCTGCTGTGGAATCATTTGGAGCACTTTCTCTTCACCACGAAAGCTGGGCTTGGAGGAAAAAATGAAGCTGCCAAAGAAAATTACTCGGATAAATCTATCGGGAAATAATTTGAAAACCCCACTGTGGTTCTATCGACCATGAAAAATATGAAGCAGAAACAAAATTTGGGTACACAATTCTTATAGAACATGCTGTAGGTGAAGACCTTCAGTATAGTAGTTCAGTATAGTACATTGTATATTAATTTCTCATTTAGTTCTGTGATGTTTCAATATTTGCTATTTTGAGAGAATTCATGAGCACTATCTTTGTATAATTATGCAATGATCTATTATTTTATGTAATTTTATTCTGCAACATTGTATAAAACATGAAATAAAAGTAAATGTAATAAAAGTATTTGGCCTACTGTTTTTCCTTGAACTACCTTGTGTCCTTGTATTTTCCAATGACCTACAGAGAAAATTGCAGTAGCCTTATCCTGGATACTAAATCACAACTTAGTGAGCTTGTGATTAGGCTGCGGCACATGATAATATGTAAATGTACTTCTTCAGTGGCTGATTTTATAAGCCTGTGACAAGAAAAAAAGTGTAATCTTTTGTCTAGAGCTTTTGTTGCCTTATTGCCTTTAGATAGGATTTTTAGTTAGTCGATTATAAAGGTCACAGTTTAAGAAGCATGACTAACAGCAGGGTTTATGAATGTAAAATGGTTTTGGGATTTAGAACTCAATGGCTCATCACCATCTTGGACTGAATTAGATCCTAAATGGCGACTGGCCACTGGAAAAACATTAATCTCTGGAAAGCTGGTCAATTTAAAATGAACTTAAGATTTTATAAAAGCCACTGCAATTTATTTTGTTTATCTTCAGTAACTGCTTTGGTCAGGTTTAAAGTGAATCCAGAGTATAGGCAGAGCGGTGGACCAATTAGAATAGCTGTCTTTTCGCAAGGAGGAAACTAGAGAACCCAGAGGAAAACCATGTGGACATGGAGAACAGACAAAACTCTTGGACCCTGGAATTATGAGGTGCTAAACCTACTTTCATTGCCACAGTACTGTGCAATTCACCCACAGACATTTGATCAAAACACGATTTAATTAAAAAAGCTTTAACATTCATGTATATGTTAATATTTTATATTTCTATGTCTATCATTAACCTCAGTCAATCTTTCTAATCTACATCTTCCTTCCTTTCACACAGAACAACTATAAACCTCTAATTGTACTAATCAGTATGTGAAAATGCTACATTTGTGGGCTTTATTATTATTATTATTATTATTATTATTATTATTATTATTATTATTATTATTATTATTATATATTTTTTCGTTTTACTATTTCTGTAAATACGTTTCATATGAACCCTAATCCGTTTCTGAAGCCCTGAGGGGAAACTTTAACCGAGAATTTAGATGAAAGACTTTCAAGCGTTTCTATTGGACGACCGCCTTGTAAATCAATACATATGGGCGTGGCTTTGGGCAAAAACACGCCCACAGTATCGAGTCGCTCCAGCGCAGTGTGCCTTGGCTCTGTAGGCGTGTGTATACACTTATAACGTTGTGTGTTTAAACTGAAGAAAAATTCAATAATAGATATAGACCTCGTGGGGAAAACTCAAGCAAATCGCATATTTTTGCGTTTTCTTCTACCCACATTTGCGGACAGGCTTCTGTTCTTCTGCGCGGAGTCAGCTTTGAGGGGAAAAAAAAGACGAAGGTAAATGGCCTGATTTTATTCCTCTGTCGGAAGTTTTTCTTTCTTTTTCATTAGGAGCTCGTGAATTGGAGAGTCACTGATGTGTGTGTCCGGTGCGTTTCTACATAGAGAAGTGTTTTCTGCATTGGGATTGAAGCGATTTCATTGAGCTCGGGCTGTTTTGCAGTGTGCGGCGCGACACAAAGCCCGTCTTGCGCTCACCACTGCAATTTAAAGTCCTGCACAGAGCTCCACCAGTCTGCCTGTTTATGATCGCAGCATGCTGTTAGGTGGGAGATTGCTTGAGCGTGTTTTTGTTATTTTCCTTTCACGAGCACGCGATTTGATCGAAATAAACTCACACCTTTTGTTGCTTTTTTTTGCGCCGTGATTTGTGCACGCGTCTATTGTTTGCAGCTCAATCGTGGTGCAGTGTTTTTGTTAAGGCGGTTCGATAAAGAAAAAAGGGGGAAAAATCTCGGCGTTCGTCTTGATTGGAAACAGACGTGTGATTTTAGAGGAATGTTTCTTTTTTTTTTTTTTTTTATTTAAGAAGGAAACGGAGGTGATGAAGTTGCATTGGTGAGGGGACAGGATGCCAGCTGGCACTGCTGTGTGGATGGAGAAGGGGATCAGAGCGCATTTTGAGCATGCTGTCTATCATTCAGCAAAGCGCCTCTGTGTTCCAATCAAATGGCACATGAATAGAAGAGATAGAAAGGTGCTGCATGGAGTTTCTGTAATTAAAAAAAAATCTAGTGGGGAGTTTGGGGTCAGGGTTTAGGAGTGTTGCGCATCCCGGTCAGGTCTGTCACGCAGTTTGGTATATTTGGTATACAGAAATAATTGCTTATGACGCGTCATAATTGCTTGTTGTGATTAGTAGTTGATGTTGATCAGTTGTGAACAATCAGGAAAGCGCTCGCCCCTTTCCTTGTTTTCTTAAATTTTTTATTTTTATTTTTTATTATTATTATTTTTTTTTTAAGAGCAATAGACTAATAAATAATTTCATCAGGTCACATTCTGTTATTCTCTAAGTGAATACGCAAAAAAAAATCTTTTTAATAATTTTTTAACGTTTTTTTTTTCCTTCCCTTTTTTCTCACGTCTGAGAATAGTTTATAAAAACTGCTTCAGCCATAATTGCCATATAAGTGCTCTTAAAAAAAAAAAAAAAAAAAGTAGGAAGAAAAAGACCGTTTTTTGTTTTTTTTTTTCTTTTTGATGCACAGAATAAGCCGAATGGACCATAGTAAAATCAGGGGTCTGTTTTTATTTTTTTATTTTATTATAAACGATTTTCCTGCTTGTACATGTGTCACACACTGACAAACGCCAGAATAAAGCATGTTCATAATGTCTTAAATATGTATTGTGTCTTGTACTATGTATTTGATTATCATATTTAGATTGATAGAATGAACACCCCCCCCCCCCTTACATTAAACAAGGCAGTCAAATCAAAATATTGGAGTGCTTTATCATGTGATCAATCAGATAAGAAAACAGATTGGCTTCTTTTGTAAATAAACGAAGGGGCTGTTTTATGTTCCTGCACAGAAACTTGGCAAAGATAAATCAGCTGGTCATTTGGACAGGCACCTATGCAAACATCAACACTCAATGCTTATGGAAGTATAAATCAGCCGCTGATGTCGCTGGAAAATGTGTCGTGAAAAGTGTCATGGGAAAATGAAAATGGAAGATTAGACAAACAAGAGTTCAAGTCTCATTTGCTTTCGTTCTTTTATTTTCCTTTCTTCCATTGAGACTAACAGGTCCTTAAGAGCAACTAACCGAAGCCCTCATATAGGTACTAAGAAACCTATTAAGGTACATCTTTGTTAGAAAGGAGTTAGTATGACTAAAAAATAGTCAATGACTCAAACAGGGGAAGTTTTTTCACGTTGGTGCTAGGACAAAGAACAGCCGTGATATGATGGATCTTGACAGATTCTGTGTCACCTCAGCTAGGATCTGGAATGTAACTGTTGCAAAGCCGGATAAGTGCCTCCATGTAGGTAGGGGTCCGTTTGTGCCTTTTGTAGGCATGCATTCGTGTTTTGAACTTGATGTGGAAAGATACAGGAAGTCACAGATGGGAGGGAATGTAGCAGCGGGGTGACGTAGAGCTGTAAATAACTCCGAAAGATTGAAAACAAGTCGTGCAGCTGCATTCTGGATCAGTTGCAGGAGTTTGATGATACACCAGGGAAGTCCTGCTATTTCATCATGTCCATTTCCTGACCTCTATAAGCTTATTACAGTACTGTACTGCATGAGCATGGACATTATTGGTAGAAATCTGTTCATGCTTTTGACCTCTGTTCTCACATAATTTCATAAATTTCTGTGCACAAAATGTAACATTTGTCCACGGAGATACCAGAATAATAAATAAATAAATGTTTTAATACTAATACATCTGCACTTTATTTAGGCACCTAGGTTAGATTATTGGTTAAAAGCTTGGCATGTCAAGTTTTTCAGAAATGTCATAGTATTATTGCTTCATTCTGAAAGAAATAAAAGCTCTTCAATCGGAAAACAGCGGGAAATTGAACATCGTATCATTTATATATCTATTTCCGGCATCATTAATTCGCACCAGTCCAAAAAAAAAACCCCCAAGGTTTGTTATGGTCATGTTTTACGAACAGTGAGCGGTCCTGTTCTCTTAAACTGTAAACTTGCTTCCTCCTTTCCCGAGCTCCACATCACCAGGCCCTTAGCTTGTGTGGGTAATGATGCATATAGCCCGGGGTGTAATTTTACTTCCAATTTCCGCTGCTGTAGTTTTGCCCTAAATGATGTTACGCTGGCGGTGTGTTGCGGATGACTGTGCCTTCCTAATGGCTCTTTGGGTAATGACTGCTGAAATAGGCTTGGTGCTATGAGCACTGATCTAAGCCATCTACCATTCAGAATATATTTTTTTCGTCTCAATTCTTTTCTCCTTTTTTGTCCTTTTCATCAGGATACAGATGGACATATTTTACATTTGAACCTTGTTTGCCCCATTATAAGACTTTATGACCAACATTCTGACCAGAGCAGGTTTGTCGCAACACAACACTTCTTAATATTTGTAGCACTTTGTGCCCTTTCCCTCATATTTCACACTGATTGTTGTGGTGAGAGTGCAGCCAATAGCTGGCAGATACACCTGGGGGGAGAAATTAAAAGGCAGCAGGAGCCTTTTTTTCTTCTTTCAATTCTTTTTAATAGGCAAGTGCCGCATTTCCCTGCATGGCTGCCCGTGTCCAGTATTGGGCCTTGTCCCCCTGGGGAGTGAATTATTACCTGTCAGACGTGGAGCCTCCACATCATCCATAACCTGAGTGTGACACGGGGGCAGCAGAGCCAGCGCAAATGCGGCACAACCAGCTAGCCTTGGCCTTCGAGGATGGCTTCCTCTCTCGGGTGGGAAAAACAATCATACTGCTACTTCAGGTATTGCAAGCTGCATAGGGAACACTGAGCACTTCTACTCTTGCCTGGGATGTAGTCATACATGCTTTCATTTAACAAGTTTCAAACTTGTGGTTTTGTAAATTATGATTTATGTAGGATGTAAAAATGTAATGTTTTTTTATTATTTAGGATTAAAACAAAGTAAATCGGTAAAATATCGGTTATTTACATTCATGAAATCATATGTAACACAAATTTTGCTGTAGGGGGAAAACATGATAATTATAACTAAAGGGAGAAAACGCAATGGAAGTTTTAGGCAAAGTTAAGGAGAACAAGAGCGTGTCACGGACTTCACATTGGACAAGTTACAGACCTCAAGTGCTCATTTCTATGCTGCTCTTGGACAGACTGGCTGGCTTCCAGTGGGCTTTTTAAGTCATTTATCAGAAACTTTAACCCCTTTTGTCAAACATGTTGGTTTGGTGCTTCTGGCAATTTCACAATGACCACAGAAGTAGAGGGACGACGAATTGCCTCAATGCCTGCTTGATTGAGCCGCTCCACCTAATATACACCAGAAATGGCATCAAATGAACAAATTTCACAGATAAGCAGACAGAGATGCAGCTCTTGTTAAACAAAATGCCTCCCATTGTCCTGTAGTTTTATTTCCCTATGTGGTTTGTGTTTAGGTGTGAATTTGGAGGAGGAAATCCATGTGAGAAAGCAGCTTCTCTGAGTGCCAAAAGTCTAATTTAAGCAGAAATGGTGCATATTGTTTTTTTTTTTTTGGGTCAAATTTAAAAGTAGTATTTCATTTGGTTGTGTGTGTGTGTTTGTGTGTGATTGGTATGACAGCAAGAGCAAGCTTCTTGCCCAACTGCCATCTTGGAAAAAAATGCTTGGATAACTGAGTTGCGAGAGTAAAATCAAACCGAGTTAGAACCAGCAGGCTGGCTAAATCATGCAGACACGGCTTTGTTTTTTTTTGCCCCTGGCTCCTCTTCGCACCAGATTACAGAGTGATGACTAACTCCATTTCATTGCACTTGGACATTCAGCTGCATCCCCAGCTCCCTGCTTCCACCACACAAGTAGCCTTTTGTACCTTTCCCCATTGGTATGCCAGCATTACAGGCTAAATCCCATAGCTATGGGTGAGGGAGAACTTCACCCTCTACTAACACATACCGAAGCCCTTTTTAATTACCCCCATCTCTGAATCTGAAACGGAACCGCAGGAGTATGATTTTTCACCCATATTTGTTAAAGAGCCTGCATACATGTTTTTGATCTCTCTTTCTCCCCCAAAGAGGTTTAAAGGTGCTCAGATTTCTTTCTCTGAATGATCTCTTAAACACTTTAAAGTGGAACAGCTCTTTCCACCCCCACATTGATCAGATGCTTGCATCACCGCTATCGTGAAGCTTTATTCAACTTGTTAATTTGAGATCTAGACTGAACTAAAAGTTGTAATGCATATAATGCATCATAATCTTGATATGGTCTGCAAGTCACAGTATTATAAAATGGGAAAAATGGTCAGCCATTATTTAGCTTTTTCACATAAATATATATATTGTTTTTAAACTTCGATATTTCGAATGTTTTGAAAATCTACTTTTAGCCCCTTTTGCAATGCAAAAGCACTCGGTTATCTTTTTTTATACTTTTTTTTTATTATTATTGTGTTTTTATTAGTGTTAATTATTATTAGTGTTGCCTTTGGAAAGTAAATGCTTTTCCCAGAACTGTCCAAAAAAACCCAAACCAAAACAAAACTGCTGCAGAGAAACAGAGGGTGAAAATGAAGATTCTGTGAGAGCACCCCCCCCCCCCACCACCACCACCCCTAACACACAAACCGTTGCTAAAGTCTATTTACCCTTTTTATTACTAACTTCCAGCATTTTTTTTTTTTTTTTTTTTTAAGATTCAAATTTTATATTTAGAATTTGGGAATTTAACAATTCTTTGGCACAGTGCTCAACATGGCATTTAAAATATCTGCAGTACTATGTGAGTAACAGTTGGCCGCCTCGCTGCATGTTTTAAAAATGAGCCTTTTTATGGTTGTAAAAAGTGAAACGGAGCAGGAAATTAAAAGCCTCAAGATAAGACAAGTTTTATTTATTTATTTTTTGCACTTAAATCTGCACTTCCATCCAGCAGAGCTGCATCATCAGAGCCCATTCATTCAGGACGGAAGGGTTTCATCAGCAACACAGAAGGGCTTTGATGTGAGCATCGAAGATTTTCATTTTGGTTTTATTTGTGAACGTGGCCTTTCGTGGAGGCGTGCTAACTGTTCACAGTAAATCTAGTGTGACCGTACGCACATTATGTAAATCCCACTAATTTCCCCAGACCTCCCAAAATAGAAGTCTCATTTGACCTTCAGGGAGAGATTCTTAGCGAGAGGCGGTCCATGTGTCCTCAGAGGAGCAGCGGGGTAACAGCAAGGCTGTGATCTCACGTCTCTCAGTCTAATGTTGGATTTTGATGGGTGGGAGGATCTCCATGATGAGTGGTATTAGAGTTTTGATTTTTTGGCTTTGTCGGATTTAAGATTTAAGGCTCTGCTTTCTTCGAGTTTCTGTGAATGCTGAAGACTATTAGCACAAGGTCTATTTTTAGAGCTAATGCTATGGAGAAGGGGCCAGTGTGGGGGTTGGTGGAGTGAGTATCATATCTCCCCTTGGAACAGAGCCAAACACCACTAGGGCCCCTCAGCTCCCCCTCTTGTATGTCTTTTTCATTCCTCAAGTGTGTGTCCTGTTAATCATATAATGACTTAGTTCAGTGTGAATGTGTGCGTGTGAGCACATACGCTTGCAGATGTGTGCGGTTGTGCAACTAAATGTTTTTCATGCCTTGTGTCTGTATCCGTTTAAACCATTCGCTGAACCTAAAACACACACATGCCCTCGCATACACACACATGCACACGCACATAGTGTGCACCCCTGGTCTAACTTGATTTGATTTTTCTTTATTGCTTTCTCACATTATCCCTATCCTGGAAAGCCGCTTGTCCCAGGGGACCGATCTCTGCTTCGCGCTGACGTACAAAAAGCTTGCCGTAGACAGATCGCAACCACACACAATTCCATTAGCGCTAACAGTTTGACTCAAATACAGCCAGCCATGGCTTAGTCTGCTTTGCTTTCTTTTTCTTCATGCTCAAGTCGAAGGTGTACCGAAATAGCAAGGGCAGAGGATGTCAGTATTATGGGGTACCACAATCATGTCAGTTCCCCCTTCTAGAAATATTTTTGGCCTTCATCATCTTTATATATGTCCTGAGATGGATCTTGTACTAGCTCCATCTGCTTGGTGAGTCAGCTAGAATATATATAATATATAATATATATATTTGTGTGTGTGTGTGTGTGTGTGTGTGTGTGTGTGTGTGTGTGTGTGTGTGTGTGTGTGTGTGTGTGTGTGTGTGTGTGTGTGTGTGTGTGTGTGTGTGTGTGTGTGCTTAGTCTTAGCCTAGTGTAAGCACACAAATGATTTTATAAATGGTGGCTAGTAGGGAAAGTTGTGGCTGGAAGGAGTGGGAGTCGATAAGATTGTTGACTGCCAAGTGTCTTCCTGAGATATATTTCTTTGTAAGTCACAGCATGTCTCAGCTGGAATTTGTATTCAGGCTCAAGGATTGCTGTTTTGAATGGACAGTATGACAAGCAAAGAGGTTTTTTTTTTTTGTACAGAAAAGCACACAGAGATCAACAACCATTATGGTGGAATTAGCCTTGAAGTCAACAAAATCCTCAGCAATGCATATCTTTTACATTTCCTTTGTGCCCAAAGCAACTGCCAATTAACTGTCGGCCACCATATGTGTTTCAATTTGCTCTTTTACAAAATAAGCTAAAAATGTTTGGTTAACCGAGCCTTTGTGCTCTGTGGGCATCTGTCCTATTTTCAGTTCAGACAAACGGTGTGTTTTTTTATTTATTTATTCATTTATTTTCTTCCTTTCTTTTCCCTCTCTCTTCCCTAAATTAGCATGATAACACCCTGGAGAGGGAGTAAAAGAGCTAATCACATCGTTCTCTCTCTATCTTTTTCTCTGCGTTCATAGCAGTGGCTTATTGTGATACTGAACGCTTCATCGGTTAAACTAGCACTCTGATCTCCTCCATAAATCTCGCATATCGCAGACTGTCAGCAAATGGGGAAATGAAACACAAAAGGCAAATTGTATGTCTCTTTCTCGGCGGTGCACTTGATATTATGGTTGGTTAACAGGCTTGTTCCTGAGCTATTATTCCATGTTAATCACATCCTGCTGGTCCTCTATGAGAAGATCATGGCCTTGAATTTGCAGAGGATGCTGCTACAAGAGGTGGGAAGGACATGTTTGAATTGCAGCCATTTCCATTGTGGTTTGCATCACTCGTGGAAGTGAAGAAAGTGAAAGCCAGCTGGCTAAAAATGTGTTTCCGTGTCAAGGTGCCAACTGGACAAGAACCCACCCGGTAGTTATTTCTTGTCACCCCCACCCCCCACCCCCACACACCCCCTCTTAAACAACCAACCTACCCCAAGTCGTCTCTATTACTGTTTTGGACAGCCTGACGCCCACCAGACTGAAGGGGCTGACCCAAATCCAAGTCTTCCTCCCAACACAATCCCATAAGGTCACAGGGTCAGCAGTTAAGCAGGGGCAACGGCATGGCCTGAATGGTAAAGAGATTGATTTGTCATTGGGGGTGGTGGGGGCAGGGATCGGAGATGGCTCAGGTCAGATCATTTGCCCCCTTTAAGAGCAGGGGGAGAAAAGAATGCACTGGTGAAAGGAGAAAAAAGCGGCGCATTCACAACATGTCCACTGTCTTTCTGCTCTCAACCCGACATCTTCAGCAAGCTTTGCTGTAGCCCAAAACAGGACATGGTGTTGTGCATCTTTTTTTTTAATAGGCATCTGAAGGGCAAGGGCAGTCTTCCTTTGGTGCTGTACTGAAGTGTTGTGTTTAAAGAAGTCGATTATTTTACCCTACTCAGTTGTTTTGATTGTTTGTTGCCAAGGTTTGGTCTGTATAACTTACAGTCATGCTGTTCTTTTGGCACAGAATACAATTTATAGTTAGATTTAAAGTACACCTAATTATAGCATAGTACTCATTTTTAATAGTAGTAATAGTTCTTATAAACTCATTTCTAATTTTATCAGATCATGAACAGCTAGGGTTTTTTTAATGCTTATTTTGTCACCTTTTGCAAACAATGGATTTATTCTCAATAACACATCATTGGGAAGATGATTGCAATAAACTTGACTGTTGAAATCCAAGTTTAAGGCAGTGCTATTAAAGTGCCTGTGTGCTCTTGTCCTATATGCATAGAAAGAGCTATATAATGGTATCTGGGCGAGCATTACGTGGCCTTCCTAAAGCTCAGAGCTTTATTCCAGATGACGAGCTGCTATGTCTTCCTGCCTCCTGGGTCCGATTTAATCAGAGTAGAGCTGCTCATTGGGAAAAAAGCAGCTGGCGATAGGGCAAATTCTTCTGTTTGGACGTGCCATGCTCCTGTCAGCTTTCCATGCTCTAGGTCAATTTTATGTGCCTTTATTGACTCTGAGCCAAGGAGAAATATGCATTGAGTTAAGGTTTTCTTCAGGCGTCATGTCGAAGTGCTGGCGAAAGATATATTTATTGTCGAAATCTACACCGTGGCTAACAAAGGAGGCCCTACATATGCAGAATGTTATTCCAGGAATCTGTTAAGGCAGTCATGCTCACGGTGAGCCACATTGAGACACACATTGTGAAAGTGCTATGGTAAAGCCTAGATGAGCAGCTATGTTGTAGCCGCTCTCTCTTTCTCTCAGATTTTATTTCATTTTTCATCCTTAAAACTGTATTTTAATGATAATTGATGCCCTATTGAAAGATCTTTTCATTGTAGTTGTTTTTCTGCACATAGATACAAAATGAGACGGAACAGTCCTTGGAATAAAGAGCGCATTTTTAAAGAGTGATTACAGAAATGATTTCTGACAGACCTGATTGTAAAACCCGGACTATAAAATGTACACCTGCTGTGGGTTAAAGGTCATTAAAGTCGGCCGAAAAATAGACTACATTTTTCTTTGGAAAGTTCTAAAACATACTGAATGCATCGTCCTCAATTTCTCCCGTTCTGTCACTCGGCTGTCACCCAAAAAAACCATTACCTTTTTTTTTTTTTTTTTTTTTTTTTTTTTTTTTTTTTTTTTCCTTTCTTTAAGGTTTCTTCCTTGTTTCATCTGTCGCCTCTGGTTTCCTCATTAGGGGTGTAAATCTACATCTGGATTTCTATAAAGCTTTGGTGTGACAATGTGTGTTGTAGAAATAAAGTTGAATTGAAGAGTACAGCAGTACCACAGTTAATTGAGCTTTCTGTCCTCGACGGTTGACATTTTAGAGCAATTTGACGGCTGGAAAATTAGGATGTCATTAAGACAGCGGGGTAGTATTTTTCTAACTAACCTTGGTGTGTTGAGTTCAAAACAGATAGTATCATTTTCTTAGTAGGAAGTACCTGAAGAAAAATGAAGCAACCTCCTGGAACCAGTTCAGCAAAGCATAAAACACAATAATACACTGGCTGCCTGCCCAAAACTTATCACATGAACGGCAAATCTACACCATTTCGTTTAAGTTATATTTCTCTGCTCTTGGCTATTCTTAGCTACAGTAATGTAAGAAGCATTTATTGAGGGGGGGCTGCAACAACAAAAGATAAACTAAAAAGATAGAGGATCATGTACTATGCTATAGAGAAATGGTCAACCGTTTTCCTTTTAGTGAAACTCTAGGGAGCAGGAGATAACCAGTTGCCTCCTGAGCTTTAGTTTCTCTGTGTTAAAAGCTTCAGAGAAATGCTGCTCAAACACCCACCTACTAGAACCTGGCCACAGGACGCCTGCTGCAGCTCAGCAACAAAGAAAAAGGAGCGCTGCACTGGAATTGGATTGAGTCCAGGTGCTTGCTGATAGTTTCATTTTAGCTTTAAAAGCCAGACTGAGCCAGACACGGCACTCAGGCTGTGGGTTGATTTCGAACTGGCCGCTTTGTAGTTGTCCACAAAATGTATGGGTGAGCTTGAGGCCTTGAAGTGAATTGGTATGTTTTTAGGTTTTCTCCTATAAATGGGCAACAAGGAGGTAGATGGAAACACTCCAGAGCACTGACAGCTCTGTGCATTTTGGATGAGCGTCTTAGCATGAATGCTTGCTGTTCTCATGAATCAAAAGTGGAAACTGAACGTTTGCTAATATTGTGGAACTGGTCTGATCAGAAGGTTGGCAATTCAAGCCCCAGCAAGCTGCCACAGTTGGGTCCTAACCCTCTGTGCTCCAGGGCTTCTGTATCATAGCTGACCCTTACTCTAACCCCAGCTTCCAAACAAACTGGGATATGCAAAGAAAAAAAATCACTGTCATGTAATGTGACAAGTAAAAGTTTTTTCTTGCTTCTTCCTTTCTTTTAACCTTTTTTTTTTTTTTTTTTTTTTTTTTAGGAAGCTCAAAATTACTTTAGTCACACATACATGTAGACAGACATATACAAAGCATTAAACCTTTCCTACTGGTCTATAATTCATAGATTCTTAATTCCTCGAATTAAGAGACCCCTCTATGTTATATATGTTATCTATATCTGATGCAGAGAAGCTCGTCCATGCGTTTATGACCTCTAGAATAGACTACTGTAATGCATTACTAGGTGGATGTCCTGCATCATTAATAAACAAGCTTCAGTTAGTTCAGAATGCCGCAGCAAGAGTTCTTACTAGGTCAAGAAAATACGATCATATAACCCCAATCTTATCGTCCCTACATTGGCTTCCTATTAAGTTTCGAATAGACTACAAACTACTGCTACTCACTTATAAAGCACTAAATGGTTTGGCTCCCATGTATCTATCCAGTCTCTTAACACGCTACAATCCGTCACGCTCCCTGAGATCTCAAAACTCTGGGCTTCTAGTAGTTCCTAGAATAGCAAAGTCCACTAAAGGCGGTAGAGCATTTTCACATTTAGCTCCTAAACTCTGGAATAGTCTTCCTGACAGTATTCGGGGTTCAGATACACTCTCCCAGTTTAAGTGTAGATTAAAAACATATCTTTTTAGCAAAGCCTACACATAACACACATCACACACATCACATCACAACCTTGTGCTCCAGAACATCTGATCACATGCACATTATCAACTTGTGCTGTTAATATCATGAACAGCAGCTACGCTAATTCCTCTCCACTGCTTCTCTTTCTCTCCCCATCCCGAGGCTTCCTGAGGTTTGGCCAGCTCCAGTCACGTCCCACCTCGTGAAGATTATGGACCTATGGATGATCATAGAGAAGTAGATGCCGAGTGTTTAAAGGCCCTGGCATGGAGAAGCTGATGCTGGATCTATGATGATCACAAATTGTTCTGTATTGTTGAAAGATTTATGACCAAACTTTTGATGTCACCCATATGAGGATGGGTTCCCCTTTGAGTCTGGTTCCTCTCAAGGTTTCTTCCTCATATCATCTAAGGGAGTTTTTCCTTGCCACTGTCGCCACGGCTGCTCATCAGGGACAAACGCACACCATTCACCTTCACTGTTGTTTTCTGTAAAGCTGCTTTGAGACAATGTCTGTTGTGAAAAGCGCTATACAAATAAACTTGACTTGACTTGACTTGACTCTCCAAGAGCACAACCAATTTAGCCTGCCCTCAGGGGGGCTTTGTACGTCGAACCTTATCGTACAATATTAAACACGAATATAATTAGATCAAAGTTTCACGTGCATTGTCTCCATTATTCTCCAGAGATATGAAATGGGTCTGTCGTAAGCACGTTTATTGCACTTTGTTCTTTGTTAGGAGACACACTGCTGATTAAGCCAGAGAACTTGGATGCAGGGGCTATTACAAGGAGCTATGTACAGACACTGGCTCAGACACGATAGAAAGATGAGGTAGTGGAGAAGCGCTTCCTAGTGCTGCAGGTCTGCACAAGTAAGGAAAACTGGCTGAGAGGAGCGTTAACTCGCAGCAGATTGAAGGAACAGATTGCACTCCACACAGATTTGGAAAGCCTCGGAATTGGATTTGTAGAGATTTGGTTAAAATTCTATCCATAATGAATGTTAAGTGAACAGTGCTTCCTTTTTATCATGCACAAAGACGGCACTTTCTTAATAAATAACTTTTACTTTGTGTGATTTGGCAGTGAGTGCTAGTGCAGTAAATGAACGGTGGCCCTTGAAAAATCGGGGGGAAAAAATTCTTTTTGGATGCATCTGATTTTTATACGATTACATATAAAAAATATAATGGTGCATTGTAAATTATGGCTGCTATTCTTCCTGTCCATTATGTGTCGAAACGCTTATATGTGTGTGTGTGTGTGTGTGTGTGTGTGTGTGTGTGTGTGTGTGTGTCTCCTCTTAGAGGGATATCACGACTTCCTGGAGAGATCCAGCTTTTTATCCAGAACATTCCTTATCCTCTCCGTCATGCGTCTGACACCCTGAAGTATCATTGGATGAGCACTGAGGTAGGAACCAATGGGAAACAACTTGCTGAAATGTCAGACCCGAAATAACCCACTTTATTTTTTTCTTGTCGTCTTGAATCTTTTGTTGATGTTTCCTTGGTGGAGCACAATTGCATTCTTTAAAGGAAATGTGTTTTGATTTGGCAGAAAATTGAAGTCGTGGCCAGCTGCATTATCTTGGGCTAGTTGGTCACCTTACGGTGTTGTTTATTTTGTGAAGTCTTTTTTTTTTTTTATTGCCTTGTTGAGATCAACAGGTGCAAATAAAAACCAAAATCCTGTAAAAGAACTTGGTGTTTGAGGATAAATTAAATCCTTAGTTGTTTGAGGAAGGTGTGCAGGAGTGTGGGGGGTTAATGGTGTGTGATTTTAGGCATATTTTATAGTGTAATCTCGTTTTTCAATTTTTGTTTGTTAATCCGATCAATTTTATACATTATTATTATTAATGATGAGTTGTTAAATAAATAGGAGTTAATGCAAAAGATTGTAGAGATTGTATTTAATAAGTGCAATCTCTCACAAACGATTGTATGGGAAAAAATATTGATGTGTTCTCTACCAAGCAATCCTAATCATATCTATTATCTCAGCTACTGCAGACATGTTTTGGTTTGTAGACAAATAGCAAGCTAGTGTGTGCATGTCATGAAGTTGTTTGTTTGGTATTTCTGAGCATTTCCAAAGAACCAGTGAGGAAAAACTATGAAAATAGCGAAATTCTTGTAAAAGCACCATTTTGGTCTGTGGGTCCTTCAGCGTACAGGTAGTGATCCTGCTTTAATCTTTATTGTACATATCACACCACACCACAGTTTATATATACCACAGCTTATAAATACATGTTTCTTTCAGAAGTGTCCAAAATTTAAAGAAAAAGTAAAAACCCGTATTCTGTATTTGCCATGAAATAGCCATCGAAGTTGATCTTGCACAACACCCAAATACAAACAAGTTTGTCCTTGTGATGAAAATAAGGCCAGCAGTTACACTCATGATAGAACAAGGGAACTTGATTTACTAAAGCCTTTCTAAAATATAAACTACAGTTGCTTCAAGGCTTAGTGGTCTTATTAGGAGCAGCAGTGGTCCTTGAGAAATCAGTCACTGTGGTTGATTGTAGAGTTGATATAAACAAATGGTGTGTGTGTAAAAAAAACATTTATTATTGGCAGAGCAAACCTTTTCTTTACTTTCAAAGCATATATTAAACATTTAATGGTGCCGTTTACTTGATGCTCATTTGACATGACTATTATATAGCGTAATAATGAACAGGAACGATGCACATTTTGATACTTCAAATAGCTTTTTTTTTTTATTATTATTATTATAGTCACCAATTTTATTATGCTGTAAAGGTCATGGGTTGGCTCCACCTGTCAGCTCACTGCACATCAGTTTTTCTACTGATCACTTTTATCCTATAAGGAAACATTTATATTCTGATGGGAGGGGTCTTCTCCACATTGATGATGCCTGGAACCCTGTGTTGTGGTATATTGTAAGTGTGTTAAGGAGAGAGATGTTTTTATCAAAGGGCTTGTGGAAAGGTTTAATGAGTTTGAAAATGATGTAAATCATTTGCTATGGCCTTCACATTCACTACATCTCAATGTAAGTGTTCAAAACGTTGTGGCCCAACACATGCCATGTTGTCATTCTGAGTGTAGCACTAATATATTTTGTGCTTTTTAAATAATTTTTGATAATTTCACTTATTAATCTCTTAAATTCATAACAATACTCTCCATATTTGGAAAATAATCTTAATGCAAAATTGCTTCCCAGGGTGTCTTCTCAAACACTATTTGCGATTTACCAAACTGCTGTAGAAGCAATACATGTTTAGTATAGTTGCCCATTTCTATGTCTGTTCTCTCCACCATGAGTGTTTTCAGACAGAGAACAAGGAAGTATAAAACAGAATAATAAAACCTGGGTTATGCTGTGAAAGAGAATTGAAGATGAATATAAGAAAGAGGAAGTGAGTGTTTGAGTACATTAGATATTACAGCCTACCTGCTGCATTTCCCCATGGATTTAGCCTTCAAAAGTGGACCTCCAATCCCTAGGGACCACAAGCACAAACAGACGTATGCAAATGCACCAGCACCACCACTAGACATGGTGATTGGCTAGAGCGCTGATGCAGGTGGCAGGGTCTCTCCAGTGCTTGCTGGGAGCAGATGGCTGGCCAGATGCATGCATGGATTTGACCTTGGTGCCCACAGATGATTGAACAGCACAGTCATCCCTACTTCACACTCTCTTTCTCCACTGCTCCTCATCTGCTCACTTGTGCCTCTATTTGCTTTGACAGCTTATGGAATAATAATAATAATAAAAAAAAAAAATATATATATATATATATATATATATATATATATATATATATATATATATATATATATATATATATATATATATATATATATATATATATATATATATATACACACACAACAAAAAAACCCACAACACACAAATGGTGACAGATGTGCAGATGAGGGACATGGGGTGTATCGGTAGGAGAATGCTGAGTATAGAGTTTTCAGGCAGGAGGAAAAGAGGAAAGCCAAAGAGGGAGGTTTATGGATTTGTTGAGGGGAAAACATGCAGGTAGTTGGTTTGAAAGAGGTAAATGTGAGGTGGCTGGCACATAGTGTGGAGGGAGGTGGTAGCTCAGTGGTTAAGGCATTGGAATTTGGGTCGGAAGGTCACAAGTTCCAAACCCAACACCACCAAGCTGCAACTGCTGGGCTCTTGAGCAAGGCTTTTTACCCTCCCCTACTCAGTTGCAAGTCACTCTGGATAAGGGTGTCTGCCGAATGCTGTAGTTGTAAATGTAGATGACCGAGTAGTATGGAAACGGATGATCCGCTGTGGCGACCCCTGACAGGAGCAGCCAAAAGAAGAAAAAGATTATTTGTATAAATATATAAGATTATGGGGTTTATTTTCCCCCCCTTGACCTGGGCAATATGGAGTTATTACAAAGGCTCTCATTTGAGGTGTCATATTCTTCCAATGTTATTTGCATTCAGTTATCTACATGACTGCACAGCACAGTGCTGGTGGACATCAAAGAAATCATCGCATTGACTGGAGTAAGAGGGAAACAGAGAATGGATTATAATTGGGCGAACAGATTCTTGATTTTGATGGACAGAAGCCTTATTAAGTCCGCTGATCTTGGATGTGTGGGTTCAGCCCATTTCCCTCTGTTCACGCCTGTCAAAACTGCCATCCGTCCCAACACTACTATGTGCCAGGCACTAAAAGATTTATTCAGAGTCCTCACATGTCACGAGCTTGGAGGAAGAGATAAAGTGTTCTGTACAAGTTGAAGCCTGGCCACCGAGGTCAATATTAATAACGCTTGTGTTCTGTTGAAACTTTTTTATTATTTTTACATTTTTACATTACACATTTTTCTAAATTTGCGATAGAATTCTTGGAAATGAGCACAAATTTTGTAGAATTAGATTTATATTTACATTCATTCATTCATTCATTCATTTTCTCCCGCTTATCCGTAATTCGTGTCGCGGGGGCAGCAGTCTAAGCAGGCCCCCGCCTTCGACTGCTGCCCAATCCTCACAGCACCGTCCCTTATGGTCCCTCCTATAGGTGGTGAGCCCACGGAAAGGCGGCCCCACGCCACTCTGACGTCACGGACCTTGATATTTCCCTCGTAAGGGACCCCCGGAGCATAGAGGGTTAAGGGCCTTGCTCAAGGGCCCATGAGTGGCAGCCTGGCGATACCGGGGCTCGAACCCCAGACCTTCCGATCGGCAACCCAGCACCTTAACCGCTGGAGCCACCACTCCCCCACATATTTACATACTGAAGTTTTTTTTTATTATCCTTGAGACATGTATTTAGATGATTTTTTTTGTTGTTGTTGTTGTTTTTGTTTTTTTTTATAAAAAATGATTTAAAATATTTACACAAGACCCAAGATTCCTTTTCAAAACTAATTTACACAGTTCTATTTTTGTACCACCAATCTATCTGGTCAAGAGGTGCTTTTTACCTAATTAATACAAGTTTTTCAGTCTTTGCAGGGTTGCTGCACAGCCAAAAACATCTGTAATTGGGCTCATTGATTAACTGGAGTTGTTGGTTGTTCTCTCTTTATCAGTGAAAACCAGAAAGCAGGCGGTGATGCAGAGGAAATGGTCACCAGGTCCAACATTAATTTGATCATACTCCATCATACACTAATATATCATGCATTGCGTTAATTGAATTGTGACTCATTCACAACACAGACGTGGCTCTGAGAAGGGTGTTTCACTGGTAGGCTTGTATGAAGTGAAGCAGGTTTTCTAGGATATCTTGTTGGGCCATCTTGTAAGAGTACTGTTCAAACCAATTTGTGTTTATCTGTTGTAGGTGTGTTTTAACTGCTATAGTTTGTGCTTGTGGGTTTACTCTGTCAAGTTTATTATCTTTTTCCCC
This sequence comes from Silurus aristotelis, assembly GCF_946808225.1. Lineage (NCBI taxonomy): Eukaryota > Metazoa > Chordata > Actinopteri > Siluriformes > Siluridae > Silurus > Silurus aristotelis. The sequence goes on along the minus strand of NC_139574.1, from coordinate 23,239,997 downwards.
ATTCTAATTAGAAACTGCAGTCTACAGCTCAATGTACAATTTGTACACTTTGCTTTTATTGAAAATTATATTTAGCTTTGATTTACATGTGACATGCTAGGCTTTGTGCTAGCTTTGTTGGCAGATTATCAAAGACTAAATATGCTAGTTACATACACTACCATTTTCTTGTTTTGATAATCATCATAGTAGTCACATACACTCATTAGAGGCACCAGGAATCTCTGCTACATCTTTAGCTTAGTTTTTTTCATAAAGTTATTATATACAGTGCACACGGAAAGTATTCACAGCGCTTTACTTTTTCCACATTTTGTTGTCGCAGCTTTATTCCAAAATGGATTCTTCTTCTTTTTTCGGCTTCTCCCATTAGGGGTCGCGACAGCGGATCATCAGTCTCCATACCCCCCTGTCCTCTACATCTGTCTCTTTCAAACCAACTACCTCCATGTCTTCCTTCACCACATCCATAAACCTCCTCCTTGGTCTTTCTCTTTTCCTTCTTCCTGGTGGCTCCATCCTCAGAATTCTTCTAAAACAATACCTCATAATGACAACGTGAAAGTTTGTTTGAAATCTTTGCAAATTTATAAAATACATAAATTGAAATGTTGTTTTGTTGCTTTCCATCGCTGAAGAAATCTCTAGCCTTTTAGCAGTCAGCCGACTGTTTGCTAGATATTTCTAGTCTGTTTGTGAAGCTAGCAGTGAACTTGGTGTTTGAAAATCCCGTTAACACTAACATTTCTGTTTTATCAGAGGCATACAAACTAAATCATGTCTCCCTCATGTCAGTGTTATAGTGGGCCTTTTATTTATTATGCCGACACATTGTTTATAGCAACATATGGGCTATAATCATCTTTTTGTACATACAAACTGCAACTTCATGATTATTTTTAAGTAATGGCCAATGTGTGTATAATCAACTTGCTGACCTATGCACTTATTTTTATTTTTTCAAATTTTACTGTGGTATAAATTATTTTTGTCCCTTCTTAATAACTCCTGTTAACATGTGTGTTCCCTTATGTATTGCATGTTCAATGTCTTATACTGGACTAAAGACACGCTTGTACTGCAGTGGCAGGCCAATTAGCATCTTAGCGGAGTGAATGTTAAGTAATCTTATTGTTGGGGCTTAACTCGCGTGTTTGTGTGCATACATACTTCGGTTCCTTATTCTAGCATATGATACGTCTTATTCGTAAAGCAAGATTTCAACTGCTAGAGTTTTGAAACTCTCAAGTGCACTGTGGTGATGAGAGTAGTTTGGTAATGTGTAACACTTTTTTCTTTCCACAGACACCTCTGAGTAGAGCTCCCTTTTGTAATTGAACAGCAAAAGCAGAAACTGGAGTGAGAATTTAAGAACATTCTCAACAAATTGTTTTCTGAAGAACAAATACTATTGCTGGTTTCCTCTGTGTGTTTTTCCTGACCCTTTAGTGGTTTAAGCCACCGGTTCTGAATTAATAGGAAGTGCTTGGTCCCAATGTGCTAACCAGGACCTCCAATCACTCCACTGACTCCTCTGGGTCTGTGTAATCCTGTGCGTCTGTGCTGGTGCCCCACGAGGATGAGGCTATCTCAAAAGCTCTTCATCACAGCACTTCAAAGTGATGGCTTAAACCAGGAAGAGATGGAGGTAAAGCTTAGCTCCAAATCTGTACCTGAAAGTTCCCATTGTAGTGCAGTAAGACTCTGGGTCTGATAGCCAGGGAGGATGGGAAGTAAAGGTTTGACGTCTAAAGCAGGATTAAACCTCCATAGCCATTTTGCATTTTAATTAAAAATACTTTCCTAAAAAAAGGTATGAAGAAGACTCAAATAAGAAAAGTGTTTGTGAGAGCTGATCTGCATCTGCAACTTCTGAATTTGAGGGTGCACGCATGGTAGCACAAACTTCATCCAAAATGCTCAATGAAAATCTGCTCATTTACAAGTTTATGCAGTATTACTCAAATCCATGTTGCTGTAAATAACACAAATAAGATGAACACAGTAGACTGCTTGTAAAAAATAAAATGCATTTTCATTGTTTCATTAACACGTTCTTCACACTGAAATCTTCACAGATTTTAAAGCCATAAATGTCCAAAACTCCAATTGTGAATTCCTCGTGGTCCTTTTGCATGGCTTTTTTTATTGACTATATACAACAGAATTGAAGTGTAATGACCTTATGAGAAAACACGCAGTTAATATAAATTTTGTCGCACAATATGTCCTGTATTTTCTGCACTGCGTAAATTATTCAAGGGAGTCTCTGGTTATATATATATATATATATATATATATATATATATATATATATATATATATATATATATATATATATATATATATATATATATATATATATATATATATATATATATATAGCAAATCACAAAATGTATAAAGATACAAAAATATTTTTAGAATTAAGTTTTAGCAATACTGGAATATATATTTGATGAATAACTTATGATTAATCTAAAGTGTGTAAATTCCAAATATTTATTTAAAGCTGAAGACTTGCATCAAGGATGTAGTCATAAAGTCGTGCTTTTGACAAAGCATGGCGTGAAAAACAGGCCTGCTCTGTGCTCAGAGTGACAGATATGTTCTCAGTCTTGCCCTCCGCATTTACTGTCCATGATACGACTAGTCAGTTTCTTCTTCAAGCCATCCTGAGATATTCCCAAAAGATAGGATGGGAAAACAATACCTACACAAGATTGATGGAAAAGCAAAAAAAAAATTCAAAATCTTTGGCAGTGAATTAACTGAGGAGTAACAATTCACCTTAAAAAGACAAATGCACTTCATTAAACAAAAAAACAACGTTAGTCACTGTGGTGTTGTCTTTTAAGGCAATTTTAAAAATCATAACCAACGTGTGGTGTAGCATATTGAGGTATGGTTAATTTTTCTTTGTGGGAAACAAATTAAAATTTGATGAGTTGTGTTTGACAGTGTTGTGTCAAAGTAAGGGAAAGGTGGTTCCATAAATTGGAATTAAAATGTATTTATTTATTTAGCTATCGTGAACATTAAAGCTGTTATTTACAGAATTAATTACACAAATATTGGTTGTTGTGGCCCAGTGATAAAAAAACTAATTTTCTCTCTTTCGCCATCTCTCCTCCCTCCCACCCTTTTTTTTTTTTTTTTCTTTTTAAATGGACTGTTTGCTTCATGAAATCTGGTCTGTTGTAGCTGTGCAGAAAAACGCCAGCTCCCCCTGAAACTCTATAGTGGCGTGACAAAAAATCCTGCTCTGCATTGCTTTGGGTCTAGTGCCATATGTTTCCAACCACCCATTCATCCTGTGGGTCCAAAACACGCCAGCACGGCCTTTTTCAATAACATCCTGGCAGAAGGAGATGATTGTGGGTTAATAATGGATCCTACTATTTATGTGCATATCCTTGAGGATGACAAACATTTGTTTCGTTTCGAATGATTTGTTATAAATGAGAGAGGGGGAAAAAATCCTTCTCTTCTTCCCCTAAACAACATTGTCTGCATCTCTCTCTCTCTCTCTCCTTCCATGTTCTTTTCCTGACCTCCCTGTAAATTGAAGCTCATTGCATTGCACTTTATTGGTCTATATTCTTGGCTGTATTCAGGCAGTAGGAGAAGACCTTTGATAAAATGACTAGCTCTCTGACTTTATCTGTTTTAACTTCCCTCCTTTCTAAGCATGTCTGAGCTTAAAAAGGTTGAAGGGGAATTGAAAAAGCCCATCACCAATTAAATTCTCAAAAAACAATTATCCCTAGTAGATGAACAAGTAAAAGGACCTTGGCTGGCTCACTAGATTTTTACAACTTTGGGTAACCTCCTTTTTTTTTTCATATTCACTACCAAATAACAATGACCTACTTTCTAATACTTTTTTTTGCCTTTTTTGTTTTCCTGGTGTGGCTGCCGGTTGTTCTTTATGTAAACCGTTTTTGTTCTTTGAAGGTGTTGTGCCTAGAAATGGTATTTTAGCCTGGTCATCACAGATGTGATTGCATAGTCTTAGTTCTTCTCCTTCGTTCTGTGACTCATTAATCTAATTTAGCTAAACAATTTGTAACAGCATTCAAGAGGCCTAACTTGCTCAAAGGACTGATTGGAATAAAGGGATGATGGGTATGAAGGACCCATTACTCCTGATAAGAAGAAAGTCTGCCTCTTATGGGTTTAATGCTACAGCAGTGCCCACACAACCTGCCAATTTACGTAAGTGGCCCCTCAGGGCAATGGATTAGTCCTCTACCCTCTCAGTGAGAAAAGTGAGCACTCGTCAAGAAAGGGCAGAGCTATTAAACTGCATGGTCCTGATTGCCACTGCTTGATGCCACATTGTCCATACCTAATCTGCAGACCAACAGGACATTGGCAAAGTGCTGTGATGTAAAATGATTGGTATTTTCCAGTCCCAATCTAGCACAATTTGTTTGTTTGTTTTAAGCCCCACGTTCCACAAATTACGTCGTATTTCATTTGCTATTGCATTTTGCTTCATCACTCTCAGTTGGAGCCATTTGTTTATTTGTGATTTAATCAAACTAGAAAAATGTTCCTGAATAGTAACTGATTCGGAACTGCTTTCTCTTGGAGGGCCGACGTTTTAAATGTAGAAAAACTGGCCAGATTAATCACATTGACAAACCTGGCAGAGTCCTGTCACGAACTCAGCCTGCACACTCGTGTTATTTCATGCTTATATGACGCAAAACCTGTCTGCATTGCTCAAGCCAGTTATGCTATCTATATATTATTGAAATGTTGCTTTGCTGTCTGACAGTATCATTAATGTTTTAGCTTTGTCTCTATTTTTAAACTCTTTTTATTAAATTTTTTTTTACTTTGACCCTAATGACTATTCGTATTTATTAATGCACGTTCATAGTGTACATCTAATAAAATTCTGTGCAATGTTTTATATATAATTTTTGCTGACCTGTTTCCATGATTTTTAAGATTTTAGTCAGTGAGCCAGGATATTATCTCTTAACGCTGTGCCTAGGGCTTTTTTTGCAGCAGTCACATATTCGTTTGATTGTGATGATTTGCATCAAAGTCTTGCAGGTCTGCAGAAACGGCAGCACTGGATTAATTGTTTCTTGTTGCAATCAAAAGCAATGTATTTAGTTAATTTTTCTCATCCCCTGAGCAGCTAACGCTCGGATGTTTGTAGAAAATTAGCCGCTTTAGGGCTTTGGAACAAATATCTTCGAGTGGGTGTGTATGTGTGCGTGCACCACTAAGGACACATATAACACCTGAAGCGTTATGACCCGCTCTACCCCTCGTACTTGTACACTTGAGCAGATTGATTTTGGCTGATTGCTGAACAATATTTCTGCTGCAGCAGCTGTTCACAAATTAACCCGGTCTATGCAATCAGAGGTTAAACAATGCTCACTCTTATGACCTGCGCCTCCACAGTGATGAATGACCTTACAATGGAGTGTGACACGGTCTGATACTGCTTTTAAATCTCCAGCTGCAGAGACCTCCACTTGATAGCATTGAGAGATTGGTGTAGGTGTTTGTTGGTGAGTGAAGGCAGAGGTGGACAAATCACTAACCCAGGCGTCTGACACAAGCAGATTTCATGTCTGGGATGTTAGGGATTTTTTTTTTGTAGTCGCCTGCTGAACAAGCACGTTCAACAACCAAAGAAAGACATTTCCTACTGACTTCCAAAAAATAAATAATAAAAATAATGATATATAGCTAGATGAACAATATCTTTTATTGCAAGCACAGAACACAGCCATGATATCTGAAGACGATTTTGCAATACGACCCTTTTAAAAAGAAACTTTATAAATGTATGATACTGTAAAGTCCTTTGCTCATCTTTCACATGATAATGGTGGAATGGTAAATGAAAGTTAGAGAGAAAAAAGGTAGAAAAAGTTATAGATAATTTATCATTAAATAATAATAAAAAAAAGTAAACGCAAGAAAGAAAAGAAAGGAAACTCAAAGACGCATTGAAAAGAAAAAGTAGTGTGATACCAGTTTCTCAATAAGAAAAAGATAAAGAAAAGAAATAAACTCCTCTACCTTTTTCAATCGAAATGACTCTTTACATTAAATAATTTAACATTAAATAAGAATTTGGAGTCATCTGCCTTCAAAACATTTGTTTATAAAATACATTGCACTGCCCATGATTTCACTGGTATTGTTCATTTCGGCACAGAACCCATAGATTAAATGTTGAGTTTTAGTTAAACATGGTATGCTGCAAGATCCTAAATTAATACATGTACAGTAACTATCTTAAAACTCCTTCATAATTTATCATATTATGTTAGCTAATACTTATTAGTCCAGTCAGTTAGGTTTCCAGGCAACCAAAATACAGACCTGGGCAAGCATAATTAAGCTTTTACCATGCCCAGTGGGCTAACTAATGAATTTATTATTTGATGATTCATCTGCAGGTTGTCTTTCTGTCTGCATATTTTTCATGTTCGCTTTCTCAGCAAATGTATTGTACATGTAGAAGGAGCTGAGAAGTCATGAGCCTCAAAATACACACTTGTGTGATGGAGTGGGGGAATGAAAGAGCTTAAAGACTGTACTTTTTCTTTATTAAAGAGCAATACTAAATGAGAGCGAAAAAAAATGTTTATTGCTGAAATTGCACACAAAAATATCTGAAAACTAAACCCATGCAGTAGCACATTTAACATCCACATTACATTCAAATACAAATACGGTTCAAAAGGCGGTTCTCTGCAGGGTTCGTGTAGAGTAGGTTATAGAGAAAATATTTGTTTAGTGAAACTCATTATTTTTTTCACTCATGTATTTATTTATTAAATCTCGCACAGTATCGTGATGTGGTTTTATTGTCTCCAGGAAAGCGGCTTGAAATCTTTCCACGAAATCTGTGTTATCTTTAAAATCATGCGCCACAACCTGCTCTACGCGGCCACTGTGGAGTGAATTTTTAAATGCACTGTATATAAATAAAAAACTATTTCAAAATACTTAAATGGTAACCACACTGTAAGTTGTTTTTAGCTTAAAACGATCCCAAACTTTGGAAACTGTCTGGCTGTTTGCACGATAGACCAAACAACTTATAGCGAATAGTTTTTATGGAGTTTTATATTAAAATAATTAAACATATTAATAAAAATATACTTTTTACTTCATTTTATAATTAATGTTAATACAGTACTGTATACATAAAATGGCATTTTTTGGGATGGCGTCTGTTTTAATCGCAGTTTTTTGTTTATCGCAGGCGGTTTTGGAACGTAACCACCACGATAAATGATAAGAGGATTACTGTATAATGTGAGGTCCAGTTACCATCATAACACTAAAACAGTTAGTAGTTATGGTTACTTTTTTAGTTTAAGTAAAAAAGGACAAGTTAGAGCCTGTACTTTACTTGAGTGAAACATTTTAGTCAGTAATTTTAAAACATGAGTATCTGTACTTCTACTTAAGTGAAGGATTTGTGCACTTTTGCAATATCTGCTCCTCATCCCATTGATGCACCCAAACCTAAATTGCTTTCTCATATATGACAGGAGGCAATTTTGAGTGTCTAAGAACTTTCTTGCCTGTATGACCTTCTGCTTAACTGTACCTGTGCTCCATAACCATAATAAACCAGACTGTCCATTTTCCCCGTTGTCATGGTGTGATTTGGGGGGTTTTCAAAAAATCAGTAATTTCTTTTCCCCACTTTTTCAAAACTTAATGTTTTTGGAAAAAAAAACATTTTTATACTGCCACCATTAGAACAACTCACAACTCAGGACCACCATCTGTGTTACCATGGTGATTGTAGGTTCTATTCTTCCGAAATGGAATGCTCCAATTCTGTTGCTCTCTAATTGGCCTGTGATATTGTTGGATGGAGCAGCTTCAGATGGAGCATTTATCGTCATAGACAACTTCAATCTCCAGACTTTAAGAGGTGAAGTATAAGAAAAGATCATGTTAAGGGCCAGAATGCACCCCACTGTCCTTCAGAGGTGCCCTGCTGTAATCTGCGAATAGAGTGGGAAAGTTCACTCTCAAACCACTTCCAAAGGTGCTAAATTTTACCCATATCGTGATTTGCGATGTTGTAGATATGGAAGATTTATTTCTTAGCTTGAAAGCTGCAGGATATATCATAAAATGTTGCACTTTCTGGCTGAAATATCTGGTACCTGGAGAAGTTAGTATATTAATGTTGGTTATGCTGTGATCTTCAGTGCTGTCTCCCAAATCTTATAATACTCACTAAGCCTAAAGAGTAATGGCACCAATGATATAGTCACTAGTTATGATGATAGTGTGCAGTCTCAAATGTATATCAAAGCATAATTGCTTAGTGTCACTTGTTAAGTATTAGAGCAGGTTAATAAGAATAAAATGCCTGTGACAAAGTTCTGAAGAACCATGTGAATCCTTCAGGTTTCTTAGGAGTACTGTACTGTTTACATGCCGTTTTTGCTCATCATTTCTGGATTGCTGCTATTGCTGTTTTGCACAGCATTTTATTTAAATTTTTTGTTACTGTTCACTTTGTCTCTTTACAACAGGTTTACTGGCGAAGCTGTTTTGTGTATTTGTCTTGCACTGTGTTCTCTTTGCACTATTTGCACCAGGTTGCACACGATGCACTTTATGTGGCGAGAACACTTACTAGTCCTTAGCCCTGTGTTTTCTGTTGTCTCTGATTGTTGTTGTTGTATGTAGCACCAGGGTTCAGGAGGAACGTTGTTTTATTTCACTGTGTACTGCGTCAGCAATGTATGGTTAAAATGACAATAAAAGCTTCTTGACTTTTGACTAGTAGTAGTTAGTGTACACATGATTGGCTAGCTATTTATTTTTGTGTGCTGTTGCATCTTGTGCATGCACCTGATACATGCATGCATGCACCTTATAGCCACTTCCTTTCTGTTCTTCATATATATATATATATATATTATACACTATCTGTTTTGTATTTAGTGCTCTAGACTGTCAAAGGAATTAAATATGAGCCATGCTAGATAGGACACAGTAATAAATATATACATAGAGACTAGTAGTCATGTCTAATTACCACCTGAAAAAGGACTACAAATATACTTCTCAGCATTTGCCATTACTCAATAGCTAGCATAAGTAACATTTGCTCTTCTCAGTCAGCCCTTTTAATTGAGTCCTTTAGTCTCCATGGATGACTGGGTTTTCTCTTCTTATCCTTCTAAACTATGGATTTCACTTTTTTCAGGTTAGCTTTTACTTGAGTGAAAATAAAAAAAAAAAACTCCAGAATGTAATATTGATACGATTTTCTTTCTTCTTCCATGTTTATTTTGGTTGCTCTCACTTTCTCTTCCTCCCTTCATTGTCTGAAAGTTTCTTTCATGCCTAAGGTTTAAGGTGTGATGATGTTTTGAAGTTTCTGAGCTGACATCTGAGTAAACATTTTCCTCTAATTCTCCAGGCATTGTTAGGGTAACTTGCAGAAATAGGAGCATATTGTAGAGTAGAGGATTTTATTTTTGCTTTATAATTTTTTCAACCTTTTGTACCAATAATATTTCTTTTTTTCTTTTCATATTCCACACAAAAGAAACCCTTTAGCTTTAAGTGCCATTTCAACAGCCAGGTGCATTTGTACATCATGCCTGTGTATTATAGAGTCTATTATGACTTTATTAGTTAAAAGTAGTTAAGTGAAACTGGGAATACCTGCTATGCAATCCATTTAACAGCATAATGGACTACAGGGTTCCAACGCAAATTGCATTCAAGAGGAAAATGGCATGCCAAGCTGCAAAGATTTCATGCTGCTCGCCCAAGACCTTTCTTTATTAGGGGAAATGTAATGTGTCTGGTTGTTCTCCCATGCTGGTGTACGTTGATATTGGCACAGATTGAAGGATCATCCACCACTAACCTACTCTTACATAGCCTCAGGCTCCTGCTGCAGGCCACGTGTTGGCCGCAATCCCGAAGCACCATGTGAACACGTGCTCGAACCTCCTTGTCCTTGGGCTTTGTGTGACAATGAGAAAAGAGGAGGAGGAAATGAAGGAATCAATGGTGTCGATTTAGCAGCTGGGGAGCACAGCTCACACCTTTATGAGAGCCGGAAAGAAAGAGGGCCCTCCTGCTAGCAGAGCAGAGGTGGTGAATGTTGGTGACTGTAGCACATTTTGGAAAATACAGCCAGCTACAGCCAGCATTGAGGTGAGGAACTTTTGCATCGACATATCAGAGTGAGACAGGTTTAAATGTGTACACGGCCAGATGCAAATTTCTTTTTATTGTATCTCAAATGTCTAGTTTGCATAATGCAACAGAGAGTTGAATTAAACATGGAGGCAAGGCGTAAAGTCTGAACTTTGCAGCATAGCATTTCGGTGGTTGTTTAACGGGGGGTTTTATAATGTGCTAAAGACAGCGCAGTAACAGAGCTGGGACTCACATTTATGACTTCCTCAGATGGTGGTTATAGCTACTGATGTTTTATATTTTTGTAATATTTACTTTCTTTACACACGTGTTCTTGCACATGCATGCCCACGCATGTTTTATTTCTCCAGAGAAATATGAACAAAATTCAAAGGAAGTATATTTGTTTTGTATCAAAGCCTATCATTGAGTCAAGTTTACTAGGTTCATCTCTCTCTCTCTCTCTCTCTCTCTCTCTCTCTCTCTCTCTCTCTCTCTCACACACACAGATTATTCCACCCTGTTCCAGTCCTCTCTTTCAAATGGTAATGCTGACTGCTAGAGCATATTGGAGTGTTCAGTCCCTGACATCAATACATAGCTTGAAACCTCTTTTCAGCTTGAGGAGATGTTGGAAATATGCTCTCTTGTAAAGATTTCTAAATGGCAAGATGGCTGTTTCTATCCCACACCTATATTTCGCACTGTATAATCTTTTTAAGTTTCTAATCCAGACAGTGTTTGTTGCGTTTCCATAGTCAGGGTATCTTTCAGTAACAATAAGCTAAGCATGCAACTGTATGCTTGCCTTTTGCCCCCAGGGCTCCCCGAAAACACATAAATAATGGGTCATATTCAGTATACTTTCTTTCAGCATGTTTTCTGCTCTTGACATGATAGACTTTGCTGCACAGATTGCCTGCATTCTGAACGCTTTTGCCTTGACTCCTCCAGAGTCACCTTTGAGACCTTGTAGGGGCGGAAGAGAAGCACTTGTTGAATATTTGATATACAGGGTTAAATTGTGTGACCAACCCTTGAACATTTCACTTCTTCATGGAGAGGGTCTATGGGGATCACACTAAACTGACTAAATGCTAGCGGCATGATTTCGCCACATATGTTCAGAAAAGCGCCCCTCTCTTGCTGATTTGCTGGCCGCCTGCAGGTTCAAGGTCTGATGGATTTCAGTGCAGGGAAAGGACTCCCCCATGGCTATATTGCTCTGATCAAAACCCTGTGTCTGCCTCACTACGTCTATCCAGCTCCCCTCTCTATATTCAGCACTCATTATAGAGGCATAAATAAGTAATTCAGGATCAATGAGGAGGGGGGGTTCGAAGCAGTGGGGGCACTGGGAACGCTCTATGGAGCCCCATTTCAATATAGAGCTATGTGATTTTTCTTTTTTTCCCCACACTCTCTCTCTTTGTGTCTGACTGCTCTCAGTTCTCCCAAATGAATCTCTCATGATGTAAATTGCTCATAATTTATGGATGGGTCATGATGGAATTGACAGAAAGCTTTTATTTTTTTATTTCTCCTTCCATGTTCGGATGGCTGCCTCTAGAGATAAATATGGTCCTGAATAAATGTCGTGCTGTGAGTGCGAGTGTGTGTGTGTGTGTGTGTGTGAGTGAGTGAATGTGAGCATGGCAGACCCAGTTCCCTCACACATGTTGTTCTTATCTTGGCCATCAGCACTTCCCCAGGGCTGCCACTGCTTCCTTTCCCCTTCTTCACCTTGGCATCTGTCTCCTCCAGGCCTCAGAAGTCTCTAATTGACTTTTCAGCTGTGTGAGGCATAATTGAGTTTTAATCACCGTTTTACATTCTGTTTTGATATTCAAATCAGCCATGTCATCTGAGAGACGAGCCAGCCGCTCATTCACTTTCTCCAATGGCTGCTGCACCCATGTGCCACGTCTGATTAGGCCTTTCACGTTAAGGCCTGATCCCTAGTCAGCTAGAGACACATACAGTATTCACCACCAAGGTCTCTGAGACAAAGCGCTACTAATGGCATCCTATACTTATTCACAGTAAATACTAATTACTACCCATTAACGCCAAAATCTGCTCTATCCGATAAAAGGCTGTTAAGGTGGCTAGGTGTTTTTTATTTTTGCACATTCCATTAAAAAAAAAAGGTTAAATTAGAAGGCTACATGTTGAAAACATGAGTAATCCGTACTTCTGTAGAGTGACTAAGTAAATGTATATATTGTTTAATTTTGAATGGTCATCTGTTCTCATAAGAGGACAGTTGGGAGAGAAGCGTCTGCCATTCTTTACTTCACTTTGAAACTTCACAAGGTCGGCTCACTCTGTTTTCTGGTCAGAAAACAGATCTTGTACTCCACTCTCAATCTCAGGGAGATTAAGCTAGTTTAGAGCAAGCATCGACCAGACCCGAGCGCAGTGCTCATTACTAGACTTCTGTTCAACACACGAAAACCAATTAAGTCCCAGTCAAAGACTCTGGTCATGATTACTAAAGCATATGGTGTGTGAGCAGAGGTGGTGTTGGTGCAGCAGATAATGTGATTTGTATTAGCCATGTCGTGCCTTGTGGAATTAGTATTAACTGTGGTACCTTCCGTCAGTCAGTACAGCCATGACTTTTTCAGTATTTGAAATGTGTTAAAATGTATATGCCAACCTTTGCAGTTCTGTTTGTTCTGTGATGGCAATAGAAAAATACATCCATGCTAGTATGGGAATACAAAAGTAATCTAGTCTAAATATTTCCTGGGGTTATTCCTCAGGTTATAATCCCAGAGGTCCATTGTAATTCAGGGGTGGTGTTTGCTGAATGTGCAGCACAGAAATGTACTTGGATGTGCTTTGAGATTTCTATGGAGACTTGCAAAGACAAGTATGTGCGTGCCGAGCTCTCAAAATGAACTCTCCCTCTAGGACAAAATGCAAACCAATACCTGGATTGTAAACTTTTCAGTCTGGACAGGTCCTTCACTCACTCACTCACTCACTCACTCACTCACTCACTCACTCACTCACTCACTCACTCACTCACTCACTCACTCACTCACTCACTCACTCACTCACTCACTCACTCACTCACTCACTCACTCTCTCACTCTCTCACACACACACACACACACACACACTTTTTCATGCCCAGAAATGCATATACTCTCTTTCTACTTTACACCTGCTCATTCATGCAATTATCCAATCGTGTGCTTTAGCAACACACATACAAGCCAAGAGCTTCAGCTAAGGTTCAATTCAAACATTAGCATATCCTTGATTTTGGATGTGATTGCATGATTGTTGCTAGATTGGCTGGTTTGCATTTTTGAAGAAAGTGGTAGGTCAGTGGTTCTTCTGGTCAGAAGGTCGTGTGCAAGCTGTCACTTCTGGGCCCAGCTGTATGAATGAAACGTCAAATGTCCTAAATGTAAATGAATACTTTCAGAATTTCAAGTACATTTAGAGTTTACAAAGAATGGTGCTGACTGATGTCTCTGTTTTTGGATTGATGTCTTTACTGATCCTGTACATTTAAGTTTACTGCTAGGTTTTACATTCTAAAACAATCAATTAACTTTCTAGCACATACCCTGCTTTAAAGAGGAACAGTTTAATATGATATTTTAGGATAGCAAAACAATAATAAAAAAAAAATATATATATATATATATATATATATATATATATATATATATATATATATATATATATATATATATATATATATATATATACACAGTGGGTACGGAAAGTATTCAGACCCCCTTTAATTTTTCACTCTTTGTTATATTGCAGCCATTTGCTAAAATCATTTAGGTTCATTCTTCTTCCTCATGAATGTACACACAGCTCCCCATACTGACAGAAAAACACAGAATTGTTGACATTGTTGCAGATTTATTAAAAAAGAAAAACTGAAATATCACATGGTCCTAAGTATTCAGACCCTTTGCTCAGTATTTAGTAGAAGCCCCCTTTTGATCTAATACAGCCAGGAGTCTTTTTGGGAAAGCTGCAACAAGTCTTTCACACCTGGATTTGGGGATCCTCTGCCATTCCTCCTTGCAGGTTCTGTCAGGTTGGATGGTAAATGTTGGTGGACAGCCATTTTTAGGTCTCTCCAGAGATGCTCAATTGGGTTTAAGTCAGGGCTCTGGCTGGGCCATTCAAGAACAGTCACGGAGTTGTTGTGAAGCCACTCCTTCGTTATTTTAGCTGTGTGCTTAGGGTCATTGTCTTGTTGGAAGGTAAACCTTCAGCCCAGTCTGAGGTCCAGAGCACTCTGGAGAAGGTTTTTGTCCAGGATATCCCTGTACTTGGCCGCATTCATCTTTCCCTCGATTGCAACCAGTCGTCCTGTCCCTGCAGCTGAAAAACACCCCCCCACAGCATGATGCTGCCACCACCATGCTTCACTGTTGGGACTGTATTGGACAGGTGATGTGCAGTGCCTGGTTTTCTCCACACATACTGCTTAGAATTAAGGCCAAAAAGTTCTATCAGACCAGAGAATCCTATTTCTCACCATCTTGGAGTCCTTCAGGTGTTTTTTTTGCAAACTCCATGCGGGCTTTCATGTGTCTTACACTGAGGAGAGGCTTCTGTCGGGCCACTCTGCCATAAAGCCCCGACTGGTGGAGGGCTGCAGTGATGGTTGACTTTCTACAACTTTCTCCCATCTCCTCACTGCATCTCTGGATCTGGATCACAGTGATCTTTGGGTTCTTCTCTACCTCTCTCACCAAGGCTCTTCTCCCCCGATAGCTCAGTTTGGCCGGACGGCCAGCTCTAGGAAGGGTTCTGGTCGTCCCAAACGTCTTCCATTTGAGGATTATGGAGGCCACTGTGCTCTTAGGAACCTTAAGTGCAGCAGAAATCTTTTTGTAACCTTGGCCAGATCTGTGCCTTGCCACAATTCTGTCTCTGAGCTCTTCAGGCAGTTCCTTTGACCTCATGATTCTCATTTGCTCTGACATGCATTGTGATCTGGAAGGTCTTATATAGACAGGTGTGTGGCTTTCCTAATCAAGTCCAATCAGTATAATCAAACACAGCTGGATTTAAATGAAGGTGTAGAACCATCTCAAGGATGATCAGAAGAAATGAAAAGCACCTGAGTTAAATATTTGAGTGTCACAGCAATGTGTCTGAATACTTAGGACCATGTGATATTTCAGTTTTTCTTTTTTAATAAATCTGCAACAATGTCAACAATTCTGTGTTTTTCTGTCAGTATGGGGAGCTGTGTGTACATTCATGAGAGAGAAGAATAAACTTAAATGATTTTAGCAAATGGCTGCAATATAACAAAGTGAAAAATGTAAGGGGGTCTGAATACTTTCCGTACCCACTGTGTGTGTGTATATATATATATATATATATATATATATATATATATATATATATATATATATATATATATATATATATATATATACTGTATTGTTTGCTATAGAGTCGTAATATGCAGAGTAAATCTAGCTTTTTGACGCAAGTTGTAGTCCAACTTTGTTCTCAGTTGGCATGACACACTCCATGGTAGCAAGTTTGTGCATTAATGATCTTGTGTTTCTTGGTGTCTTTGCCCTTTTAGGAGGAATGATAACGAGGCCTGCCATTTGAAAGGCCAAAGTGTGTGTCCATTCTTCTCCTGGCAGCCTGCTCCTGTTATGCATGCTTTTTTTGTCGTTCAGCTGCACCTCCCTCTATAATGCACGTCTATATCGCCGCAGTTCCCGCCTGCATTTTGTGAACGTGTACCTTTTAAACAACAGCAATACAGGGTCTAAAAAGGGCAACAATTCCTTTCAGTCTTTCTTGTACCCATCTTTTTTCTTTTTTTTTTCTCTCCGCGCACCAGTTTCCGCTCAATTGCCCAGATTGTAATCTTATTCTCCAGAAAAGGCCGGCCTGAAAATGAAGCCATACATCATAGACAGCCGAGTGAGTGAGAGAAAGAGACAGATTTAGGATGAGAGAGAGAGTGCATGTTGAGAAGGAAGAAGAGCAAGCGGTGGAAGATAGAGAGCAAAGGAAGAAGCCGATCAAGCACCAGACAGATGGGAACGGTAAATAAGTGCTCATATCCAGAAATGGCTTGCTTTCCTTTTGGCCTCTCTACCCACCCAACCCACAGTTTCTTGTTAGAGGGAAAGCAGCATTGAGCGAGCGAGAGAAAGAGAGAATGTTCCCTTATTGCTTTCTGGGCATCATTAACATTCTGATTCTGCTGTGCACTCCTCCCGGCATGCTTCTCCAAAGCCTTATTCAGCCTCTCTCTTTTTCTCTCTCACTCCTTTTTTTTTTTTTTTTTTTCTTCTTTCTCCACCTCCCTGTCTGTCTCTGCTTTTCCATTTTGGCAGCTTTAGAAGGTTTGGAGGAAGCAGAAAGAGAGCTTTGGAAGTGAGAGCTCCTTAGGGTCTTTGTGCCCTGCATGTGCCTGTCTTGGCCCTCACACGTGCCCCTCTGTGCCATCACCACACATGGAAAGCGCCCGTTTAGCTGTATCCATGGAGACGGAGCCATGACCAGTGAAGAGTTGATTTAAGCCCCGAGGAGCTCTTGCTCTGAGGGAAGGGAGTGAGGGGATGGAAAGAGGGAGGGAACTAGTGGTGAGCAGGTTTTATATAGCACTTTAGTCAATACACAACTCTCGAGGAGCAGACTGAGACCATTTTGAAAGCCCTCAAAGGCTTGTCATCTGTCGGCAATATTGACTAAAACTTCGGCAGCCCTCTGTGTGTCATATGAACCATTGAGGTTAAGTATTTGGTAAACACATAACTCTGGATCAGCGTTATGAATATGTAATCAAAAACACATTGTTCCAGGGAGAACTTAGTCATTCCTTCTGAGCCGCAGGTCACTAACATAAAATGCTTTGGTAAAAAAAAATATATAATATTTTGTGAAAATTGTTAGGATTGATATTTGTGCTAAAGGCAGGTCTAAAATGGCACAAGGGTTTATTGCTTTGCGCCCAGTTCACCTCTATCCAGCATGCCAAATGCCCCCTTGAAGAGCCTTATGAGGATGCAGAGTGCAGGCTGTGATCTGGCCTAAATCTGCACCACATGCTTTTCCTCCTGCCACAGCCTCAATGTTAGCCTACCTTTGGGAAGTGCTTAAGGCTAACAAGGGTTGTATGGGTAATGGCTTCAGCATCATTTAAAAGGCACAATCTGTTAGAAGCTTTGCCTATGTGGCCACTTCCTTCAAAACTCTAAAAGTGTATAGACACTGAATTGAACTGAACCCTGAATTAACCATGAATCTCATATACACAATCCAAGATGATTGCAGTCTGTGTATTTTCCATTGCATATTACTCATAGCTCAATGTAAGCTTTTCTTTGCAAACAGCTCATCTAGGACTAAAATAGCTACTGAGGAAAAAAAAAAACATTGTTGACCATCATATCTTTATATTTAATCGCAAAAGAAAACATCTTTGCAAGAAGAAGAAAAATTGCCAGGAAGTAAAGTACTAGCTTGACTGGAGAGTATATAAGTCTAGGATTATGGTAGAGTAATTGATGCACATTGAAAAGGCAGATTTCAACCCAAAGTTTCAGTTCCACAAGACGCATAGTGGAAAAGAAACCTGCCAGAAACATGAGACAACGAGAGAACTTTGGTGGATTTTTTCAGCACTGGAGAGACGGGAGTTTCAAAGGGCTTGAAAACTGATATGGAGTTTTGCTCCTGTTTGACAGGCAGTTTTTTTTCTTGGTAGATTTTTATATAATTTTATATAATTTTCTGAACCTGTATCCTCCCAAAATGTAATGGGGAAATTACTTAAACATTTACTTAACATTTGATGTGCACATGATGACTTAGTTTATCTAGTCTGTAGCTATGCTATGCATGTAGCTTGTTAGCTGCCTGTGTAAAAAACAAACAAACAAAAACAAAATTATAATCAATTATGACCCGTTTATAATATATATATATATATATATATATATATATATATATATATATATATATATATATATATATATATATATATATATATATATATATATAATTTTTGCAACCTTTAGGATCACTTGCTTTGAGATACAATAGCTAATAAAAACACAGTTATAGACTTTCAAGCCATTTACTGTTGGCAATGCCAAGGTCTGTTGCATTGAATCAGAGGCGGGTCTGCTAATCCTCTGCCACCTTGTCTCACTCTTGCATTGTGTTTGTATCTGTAAAGAGTGATGGAGGATGTGGGTTTGCCACGACTTGTTCTGTGGTTAAATCTGGAGGAAGGTAACGAACCACAACAATAGCATTATTATGATCGATTAATCATGAAATTATGAACAATAATGGTGTTTATCTTAACAGATCAGAATGTTTTTTGAAAGAACGTGGCTTATAGCAATGTTTCTGGAGTTTAAACAAATGTATCCATTTATTAGTGATCGACATCCATGGCCTAAATTAGAAGTATGGAGAAGAGATCTGCTCATTTGTGGTGTCCTTGTTGCTGGGAAAGCAGAATTGTAGAAGTGATATAAGGGTGTAGGAGTGTGCCAACTGAACAATAGCTCTGGAAAATGAATCTGAGAGAGAGAAGGCTTTGGCTCCAGTGAAAGATGGGTATCACAGCGTGTGTGAGCTGAAACTAGGACAGCTCTCAGAAGGACAGGAGTGGGACGTAAGGGCAGGGGCAAACGCACACAGGTATAATGAAGACCCCTTGATTTTAATCCCATCACACACGTGCACACAGACATCGTCTATACAGCATGAAGGAAAGCTGTTCATTGAAGTGCCCTTGGCTCAAGACAAGTTTGATTTGGTCTTTTTTTTTTCTCTTCTTCTTAAGATTTAGAGAGAGAGGGGGAAAAAAAACATGACTGCATCCACCCTCTTTGTCTTATTTTTGTTTGTGCCATTATTCTAAAATTTACCGCATGCAAACATTCAATCCTCATCGATCCTTGTGTCGAACGGTTCTCTTGAATAGAGCTCTACTTTTTCTCTGACAGTCTGTACTGTTTGAAGCCATCAGCTAAGGCAGAAGGCCTCCCCAGGGGGCTGATCAGCCAGAAAGAGCTGAGACGTTCATTAGACAAATCCATCCATCCTTTCCTCTCCTCCTCCACCTGATTAGGCAGGTGCCTTCTCTGTAGCCCTCCTCCTGCATCCTCTGCAAACCGACTTGGCTCAAATCATCTCTGCAGTGATCCTCAGACTGCTGGTAAAGGATAGATGTATTACTACATTCTACATATCACTATATAACTATACATGTTGAGAAACGCTACCTGCTAATGTTTAAATACCTTATAAAATAAAGCAGAGAGGAAAAATGGAATAATCACCAATTAAGTAAGGATTTAAATACATGTTCTAGGTTAATAATGAATTTTCAGGGTGTAACAGTAACTCAGCATTGTCAGGCTACATTACACCATCCTATTGTGGCTTGATTTCCAATAATAACACACCCAGGCTGTTTAAATCCTTTTTTCTTTTTTTTTTTTTATTAATTTTTTTATTCCTTCTTGAATACATTAAAGTTTTTCATATAGGTACTAGTATTTACAAGATGAAATTATTCCTGTTGGGCCTGCAGTTAGAGCAGCTATAAACAGTCAAAAGTCCTTTTTGACTATTTCTTGAAGCTAATAAGACAAAAAGGCATATCAATTTACAGAGGACCTGAACAATTTACAGGAAAATAGCTTTGATTAAAGACTTGACTTTGGAGGACAATTTGCATAATACTCATTAAAAATATCCTTACAGAACACTTCACCATCTCAACAATTTTCCAGCTTTCCTGTTTAAATAATGGCGCCCTGTCAGAGCTGTAAATCTACCAGCAACTTCCAAACAGATTAGAAAAAATGTGAACATCTATATATATATATATTTTATATAGGATTTTATATTTATATAGGATTTTATATAAAGATTAATCGCCATATAATCTTTGCATGTACAGCCTTAGAATTCTGCACCAAAATACCACTCTGGGCAAAAAAATAAACATGTTAAGCTTGTGGATGATTTTTTTTATATATATTTTTTCTCCCCGCTGTGTTTTAGTTTTTGCCCACATTTCTTAAATATGAAAAATATAAACAGGAAAAATGATGTTCTCTCTAGATGTGTCAACATAACAGATATTTTCACTAGACCATATATTGCTATTTAACTAATGTTGTGTCCTCCGGTTGCTGCATATGCAGCTCTTTCAGGCATGATCTCCACAAAACATCTGATGGTGTACTGTGGTATTTGGCATCAACAGATTTTTTCAGTCTTCTAAGTTTCAATTCGGGGTTGTCACGGATGAGACTTGTTTGTCCTGCTCATCCACAAAATGATATCTTGGGAATATTGGAGGCCAAGGCAACAACTTGTTGTATCTCGAATCATTTCTGACCAATTTTTGCAGTGAGCATGGCACATTATCTTGCAGAGAAAAGACCAATACTATTAGAGAATACTGACACCATGAAGGGCTGTTCTTGCTAGACAACAATGTTGTATGTGGTAAAATAACATTCACAATGCCTTTGCTGAGTTTTCTAATTCCCATAGTGCCTGCTAGAGTCGTCTGTTCCACAGGTAATTGATGTGTAAAAAAAAAAAAAGAAAAAGAAACGCGATTTTGATCAGACCAATCCACCTTGTACTATTGTACCTTGTACACATGTCCTTTGTAAACACTTTTGGTAGTGGACTGAGGCCAGCATGTGATCTCTGACAAGTCTGTGGCTACCCAGCCCCATACACTGCAAGCTGTGATGCACAGTGTGTCCTGACACCTTTCTATCACAGCCAGCAGAACTTTTTCAGCAATTTTGCTAGAGTAGCTTTTCCATGGGATCAGACCAGACTGGTCTTTCTCTCCTCGTTCCCATTAATAAGCTGTGGGTGCTCATGACCCTGACACCGGTTCACCAGTTGTGCTTTCTTGGATCCTGCATTTTGTCCAGTGCTAGGCCTGATCTGATCTCATTGGATTTTGACCAGGAAGCGATGTTTCTTGCAGCCTCAGAAACAGATTGCGATTAGCTGTACAGCTTTCATGTTGTGATTGCTTACAGCTGGGCTGCAGTGACTCCTTAATCTGGAGAATCAGCTCTTCTTATAGATTGGATAGCAATGAAAGTATCATTTTAAATAGTCCTAAGAATGGTGATTTGGGCAGTCGGGAATGCAGTGAAATGTATACGAATATTTTAGGGATGCTGAATTACTGTTATTTTGCTGTCTCATTATTTCATTAACATGTCAGAAAAGAGTAAGAGTGAGAATGTGTGTTAGAGGGAGCAAGAAGCCTGATCTGTGCGAAGGTAGAGGTTGCCAAAGAGGATTTATTTTGTTTTTGTCCCAGTACAGAGGCTATCCAACCCTGACGCCAAGATTTCCATGACACGTCCGTACACGGAATCCCTGCCAATGTCGGTTCACACCTCTGTGGCAATACCTGCTGCCTGCTGTGCCTGGGCATGTGTTTGTGCCAGCCTGTATGCAGCATTCACAGTGTATTAAGTGTTGAGATTTATCCATATCCGTCTCTGCATTGAAATAAATGTCTGCACTGGAAACACTTCTACTTCACGAGGTGTCGGTATATAGAAAGGTCTTTGTTGGACCTTGATTTTTTTTACAAGCTGTTGGAGTCAACCAGGCTGTTCATTCACTCTGAATTGTTAGTGTGTGAGCTGTTTAAAGAAAACAAAGAGGTTAAATGTTTGTGAGCTATCATACCAATCTCCTACCCCAACCACCTTTCTTGAAGAGACTGCAGGGAAGAGCGGGGACTGCAGTGGCGCTGCTATGGTGTGAGGCCTGAATGAAGATGGATGGATCCATCAGAACGACTGGATGATGAATCGTGGGCTGTAGGAGAGGCTCTCATTTATGTAAAAGAGGTGCTTTCAGACATGGCACTGCCATAAATCAGACAGAGATTGCTCTAATTTCATTACAGTGGCAGACAGAGGAGGTGCCACTGTGATGCTGCAGTGAGACACACAGTCTCACACATACACACAGATGTTCATTGTAGTATTTTGATTCAGCCTGCATCGACTTTGCAAGTGGCGTATTAGACATGGCAATATTCTCCAGATGTGGATCTTTCAGCCTGTGCTGGACTAGGCTCGAAGCATTTTGTGAGCCGTGTGTGCGTGTTTGCGTATGTGTGTGCGTCACATCCTCACACAAGCTGTTTAGCACCGAGCCATTTCTTTCCCAATGCAGGTGGTGTGGCGAAGGCGTGAGAAAGTAGCTGAAGCGCTCAGTAAAAGGCCAAATCCAGCTTCCATGCATTATGGATGTGAGACTGGAGGCGATGGAGCTAGACAGTGAGGGGAAGGAAAGAGTGTTAAGCAAAACAGGTTAAAAGTGCCGTCTACCCTGTGTGAGGGTATATGTGTGCACACTCGCTCTCTGCGTGAGCCCCATGAGCCACTGGCCTCCCTCGATAGGGGGTGGCAAGCGCTCCAGCTGTTTTGGCAGATAAGCAGGTGCAGTGGCACTCTCAGCTTCCTGTCGTGCATCAGCTGTCACTGTCCTCTCTACACTTGACACTCAGCTGTCCCCCACACACAAACACTAAGGCTTGCTAGCACGGTTTCAGCTCCCTCAGCATTG